>NC_056447.1:34788020-34845035 GCF_018296145.1 Oncorhynchus tshawytscha
ATAGTCTTCAATGGTAAAAAAGTTAAGACCAGTGAAATGTATAACAGGTGGTAGCCTAGTGGTTAAGAGCAGTAGACCTGTAACCAAAAGGTTGCTGGTTCAAAGTCCAGAGCTGATGTGCATGTCAGTAAGTCACTTAATCCTAATTTCACCTGTAAATCTTTCTGAATAAGAGTGCCTGTAAAGTGATGTGGCATCTAGAGAGCAAAATGTCATGGTAAATTATGAACTCAATTTAAATGGCTAATTTAACTTCACAAGGAATACATATGATGAAGATGCATCTCCATAGAGAGCTGATACTGTACAGTGGGTAGCTTTCTACCATTTTATTGGACTGCATATTAATTGTTCTCCTATTACGTCCTAACAAGCGAGAGGTTGTTGATGGCAAATCAGTGTGGTACTGCTACGCCTGGAAAATATTTATTTTTTATCTTTATTTATACTAGGCAAGTCAGTTAAGAACAAATTCTTATTTTCAATGACGGCCTAGGAACAGTGGGTTAACTGCCTGTTCAGGGGCAGAATGACAGATTTGTACCTTGTCAGATCGGGGATTCGAACTTGCAACCTTTCAGTTACTAGTCCAATGCTCTAACCACTAGGCTACCCTGCCCGCCTCTCCACCATTATCAGAGCTAAATGATCCAGCAGCCATAATATTTTGTTGTTGCCCTCATCATCTAGTTAGGTGACTGATTCTCAGAGATCAAATAACATTTCAATGCTAATATTGTCTGTTTCGAACTACAGAAATGATTTCAGAACAATCTGATTCATTGAGCTCCTTAGTGACGCAGCGGTTTAAGGCACTGCATCTCAGTGCAAGAGGTGTCACTACAGACCCTGGTTCAATTCCAGGCTGTATCACAACCGGCCGTGCTTGGGAGTCCCATAGGGTGGCCCAGCGTCGTCCGGGTTAGGGTTTGGCTGGATAAGGCCTTCATTGTTAATAAGAATATGTTTTTAACTGACTTGCCTAGTTAGATAAAGGTTAAAGGTCCTGCAAGACCCAAATGATACAAGGAGGTGGGCCAAAGCTGTGGGAGAAAAGAGGGAACCTTGTATCGTGTGGTTGTCCATGTGTTTATTTTGCCGTTAATGTACGACGGTCTCCTTCTGCTCTGCATGTCATGTGTAAGGAACTCAGGTCTGGATGAGCACATCACTGCACAGCAATGCCCTGAAAGCATGCCCTCTGAAACCCCCCATTCATTATCCTGGCTCTCTGAATCCGAACAGGCAGTGGAACCCAATGTGCAATTGAGTTTGTGCTGTGCATCTGTGTGTTCAATGTTGAGGGGGGTTAGTGTGAGCGAACGAGAACGAGAGAGCCTGCTACATCAGGATCTTTCAGCCCGAGGACTGTCTGTAAGACATTGCCCTGCCCCACTCCATCATTGACTGAAATTTTTTCAAAGAGTATGTTTTTTCCTCCAGCCTTATAAAAGCCCTATTACCATAATCAGATCCACAGATTGTTGGTCATTGATTGTAAAGACAAACAGCAGAAAGGTCACCAGTTCAACAGGTCACCACTTAATTAGAATTAGTCTGTTTTAATTTTGTTTTCTTTTTTCATGTTTTAATTTCAACGTTCAGCACTCCAAAAAGTTTTGGGACACTGTAAAGTCCATGGAGAATAAGAATAACTCCTCCCAGCTGCCCACTGCACTGAGACTAGAAAACACTGTCACCACTGATGAATCCACGATAATCGAGAAATTCAATAAACATTTCTCTACGGCTGGCCATGCTTTCCATCTGGCTACACTAACCCCGGCCAACAGCTCTGCACCCCACGCAGCAACTGGTCCAAGCCCCCCCCCCCTTCACTCACAGCTGATGTTCTGAAATAGCTGAAAAATCTGGATCCCTACAAATCAGCTGGGCTAGACAATCTGGACCCTCTCTTCCTAAAATAATCTGCCGACCATTGTTGCAACCCCAATTACTAGTCTGTTCAACCTCTCTTTCATATCGTCCGAGATTCCTAAAGATTGGAAAGCGGCCGTGGTCATCCCCCTCTTCAAGTGGGAGACACTCTAGACCCAAACTGTTACAGACCTATATCCATCCTGCCCTGCCTTTCAAAAGTCTTTGAAAGCCAAGTGAAAAAACAGATCACCGACCATTTCGAATCCCACCGTACCATTTACAGTTATAAATGAGAACTTGTTCTCAACTGGCCTACCTGATAAAATAAAGGTGAAATAAAAAATAGATAAATTACATAAAATTTGGCTAGGCCTATGTTTTTTTCTTTTGGGGGGTAATTTTGATCAGGCATTCAATCAGAGGTGAGATTATCCCCTTTTCAGCATTTTACCAAGCACATTTTTGGTAATCCTCTCCACATTTTCAGACCCTAGTTTATAGTTTCAATGACCTAAGGAGTATAGCTAAGGATTTTTGTGCAATCATGTTTTTACATTAGGCATTTTCAGGGCAACATCCACGACTGAAACCAAAGGCCCCAAGATGCTCACCATTACATCCCAGAATGTTCTGGGTCACACAACTCTGACCACCAACCTGAGTCTGCTCACTTTTAATTAATTGAGAGTCATGCTGAGCCTAGCAACCAGTAGGCCACCACACCCGTAGGCCATACAGTGGGCTATGTGAATTCAGGTCTATATTATTTTAATTCAAAATGCCATGAAATATGCCGCATCATAGACATACAGCACTGGACTATTCATAACATGGAGATTTGAGAACAGATGGCACCGTATCGGTGACCTTTTTGCCCCAGGAAACAAACCATCTGTTTGGACAGTTTGACCAATTTTGACTCCCAAGTATGACTACAATGAATCCATCTTAGCATGTCAAATCATCCAGGAACAGTGTGTCTTTCTCAACAACTTTCCTTGATTCCTCGCTTACTCTTTCTCAAAGTGCATTGGATAACATGGATCTTCTCATCCAATGCGATTTGATAATTAAGTTAGAAGACACAAGGACTCAAATAAAGAAGAAAAGTGCGAGGACAGAAAGCTAACCTTCTGGTTTGTCGAGGACACAAGGATTCCAGGAAAGACCAAATGAGAAAGACCTAAGGAAGATCTCAAATGCATACTTCTCGTGTCCTCTCTCCTCATCTTCTTCTCAAAACCCATTGAATGAGAAAGCCAGAGGTCCCTCCCCTCTGTCATCTCCTCCAATGGGCTTTGAGAAGAAGATGAGGAGAGAGGACGCAAGGAGTATAAATTTGAGATCTTTCCAGTGTTATTCAAAACAGACTTGATTTCCTTGACTAAGTCTCCGGTATGGTATGATGCTGCCATCTGCTGGATACTTCTTTGAATAGCCAAATCATTGGGGCAGGGGGCACTTTCTGTGTGAGCAATGATGACAGCGATCCAAACGTTCCTGTACTGCATCACCAAGGTCCCGATTAAATTTTTTAAATAATGTTCCCCCATTAAATATTGTTCCTGTGCACTTAACATGTCTCCCAATTGACAATGGATCATAATTAACATAATTTTGTTCAGTTCTGTTTCTTTTTTTCCCCCAAAAGCAGAATTTAACACAACACAGGGTACTTTTTATCTGGATTAGGAGGAAGGGGGCTAAACATTCTGAAAAGCTGGCCTCATGACTCCTCTGATCTAACAAGATCTAGGTGGAATGAGTGGCTTGAATAGCGAGACCAGATCAACCTTAAGTCAATGCATCACAGAGATGTCAATTTCAAGAAACAGAGTAGGCTAATGTTGCCTGGATTGACCGGAGTGGCATACAGAAAAAAACAACTTGATTTCAGGTTGGACAAATCATGTTGACCTCCAACACCTAGCTCAGTAAGAGAAACAATTTAGTCTAACTTTAAGCGTTGCGATCTAGCTATACCCCCAAACACTAAATATAGCTGGATACTTATAGCCAGCAAAGCTAATAAAAAATGACTTGTTTGTTATGACCAACATCAGCGCAACCATGACAGCTCAGCTGTAATGTACAGTATGTCTAAGATGGGGGAGGAAACCGATAGTGTGTCTGATAATGTTGAGGAAAGCCAATGAAAAATAAAACCCATGTTAGTTACTTTAAAAAATAATCTCATAGATGCAGTGACCTCCGACTGAAACGTCTTTTAAAGAACTGGGGGTGATGAAGTAAAAAAAAAAAAAGATGTTAAGCTACTGTTGCTAACGTTGGTAAGCAGTGCTGAGCTGTCATCCGCAACTAGCAAAATAAATGAAGTGTCAACGCTTACCAAATAAATATGGAGATTGAAAGAAGTTCCGGACATTGTCCTGAAACGAATGTGAAGTCCAGCAAACTTTGTTCAGCTTTGCAAAGGTTGGGCCAAATAGTGACCCAGGCGTAAGGAGGCCGCCATGTTTTTGTCCTCCGTCGGTGAGAAACTCATGCCTGACATAATTGATAAATGAAAATATACATGATTGTAAATTGATTAAATGTACAGCACAAAGCTTGTTTATAGAGTATCAATTAAGCCAGGTGCCTAGACAGATACATTTATCAATAATTCTATATTTTAGTTGTAATTCTCTCTTCATAACAAAATGGCCAAAGTTGTCCCTTGGAGAGGTCCTTCTCCTAGGGACAAGTCTTCTTCCGTAGTGAATTTGTAGCCAATAATTGTTTTATTTAACCAGGTAAGTCAGTTAAGTACAAATTCTTATTTACAATGACTGCCTAGGAACAGTGGGTTAATTGTCTTGTTCAGGAGCAGAACAACAGATTTGTAACTTTTCAGCTCAGTGATTCGATCTAGCAACCTTCTGGTTACTGGCCCAGCGCTCCAACCACTAGGCTACCTGCCTACACATTGGGTTCATATACATCGTTGGCCGTAACCTGCTGAGGATGTTATGTCAATTAATTATTTTTCACAGAAAAAAGGTCCACCACAGCAGAGTTTTTTAAAAATAATTTGGTTTACTTTTCTAAACATGCTATACATTTATAAAAAATATCCTATAATGTATCTTTTTTTAAGATCAATATATTTTCATATAGTGGTTATATTATGATGTAATTATTTCTCCACTAGACAGTTCCCTTCCCATCCAGTCTGGTCTCAGAGCATTTTGCATTATTCTGTATGTAAATATGAGACTGTATTAATTTGTGGATGTCCTTTATCCATTTCATATGATATGTTATATCAATGTTAATTATATTTTACGAATTTGCAGAAACGTACAATATGTTACGAATTTGCGAAAAATATGATTCTCAACGATACGGATTCTAGCTAGATGGCTAATGTTAGCTAGCTTGCTAACGTTAGCTGGGCTAGGGGTTAGTGTTATGTATTAGGGTTAAGTTTAGGGTTAAATTTATGAGTTAGGCTAAAGGGTTAAGGTTAGGGGAAAGGTTAGCTAAAGGGTTAAGGTTAGAGTTAGGTGAAAGGTTATGGTTAAGAGTTAGCTAAAAAGGGAAGTATTTGCAAAGTAGCTAAAAAGTAATAAGTCATTGAAAAGTTGCTAAAGTTGTCCGTGATGAGATTAGAACTGGCATTCTTTGGGTTGCTAGACATTTGAGTCACCAAACCATCCACGCTAATTATGTTTTTACCTTAAGTAACCATTTGTCTTATGTAAAAGTACTAAACATAACCTATCATACTAAATGGAGTGTACGAATTTACATACAGAATAATATAAAATGTTCTGAGACCAGGTTGTCCCAACAAGTGAATATATGTGCCAAACAAGAAGACCAGCATACCAGTACAATGTAAAAAAACAGCATGAAGAAAAATGCAACCCTATTTACATATTTGGCACAACACTAAAAGAAAGTAGTCTAAACCCAGGCTCACATAGCCAAATCACCATCAAAGAAAAACACATTCTCAGGTGTAAGACTATTTGGAGTACCTCTAACTATAATCTAACTATAATTCAATGAAAGGTGTTAAACTATGCATAAGGTGGAATAATTCAAACACTTGGTGGCAAGGGATTCTGTAGTGACATAATTATATCCTTCTGATTCCTGCTTACAAGCAATGAAATTAAAGCAGGAAGCACCAGTGACTTGGTCTATAAAAATGTGAACAAATGAAGCAGATGCTAAACTACAGGGCTGTTTTTTTAGCACAGACTGGAATATGTTCCATGATTCTTCCGATGGCATTGAGGAGTACATCACATCAGTCACTGGCTTCATCGATAAGTGCATCATCCTGTACATGACTGTACATACATACATCAACCAGAAACCATGGATTACAGGCAACATTCGCACTGAGCTAAAGGGTAGATCTGCCACATTCAAGGAGCGGGACTCTAACCCGGAAACTTATAAGAAATCCCGCTATGCCCTCCGACAAACCATCAAACAGACAAGGTGTCAATACACGACTAAGATTGAATCGTACTACACCGGCTCCGACGCCCGTCAGAGGTTGCAGGTCCTGCAAACTACTACAGACTACAAAGGGAAGCACAGCCGCGACCTGCCCAGTGGTACGAGCCCACCAGACTAGCTAAATTACTTCTATGCTCGCTTCGAGGCAAGCAACACTGAAACATGCATTAGAGCATCAGCTGTTCCGTACAACTGTGTGATCACGCTTTCCACAGGAGATGTGAGTAAGAACTTTAAACAGGTCAACATTCACAAGGCTGCAGGGCCAGACGAATCACCAGTACGTGTACTCTGAGCACACGCTGACCAACTGGCAAGTCTCTTCACTGACATTTTCAACCTCTCACGGTCTGAGGCTGTAATGTCAACATGTTTTAAGCAGACCACCATAGTCACTACGCCCAAGAACACTAAGGTATCCTGCCTAAATGACTACCGACCCGTAGCACTCACGTCTATAGCCATGAAATGCTTTGAAAGGCTGGTCATGGCTCACATCAACACCATTATCCCAAAAACCCTAGACCCACTCCAATTTGCATACCGCACCAACAGATCCACAGATGATGCAAACTCTATTGCACTCCACACTGCCCTTTCCCACCTGGACAAAAGGAACACCTATGTGAGAATGCTATTCATTGACAACAGCTCAGCGTTCAACACCATAGTGCCCTCAAAGCTCATAGCTAAGCTAAGGACCCAGGGACTAAGCACCTCCCTCTGCAACTGGATTCTGGACTTCCTGACATGCCACCCCCAGATGGTAATGGGTAGGTAACCACACATCTGTCATGCTGATCCTCAATACGGGGGCTCATCAGGGGTGTGTGCTCAGTCCCCTCCTGTTCGCTCATGACTGTATGGCCAGGCACGACTCCAACACCATAATTAAGTTTGCTGATGACACAACAACAACTCACCGATGACGATGAGACAGCCTGGAGGGATGAGGTCATAGACCTGACCATGTGGTGCAAGGACAACAACCTCTCCCTCAACATTATCAAGACAAAGAAGATGATTGTGGACTACAGGAAAAGGAGGACGAGCACGCCGCCATTCTCATCGACAGAAGTGATTGAGCAGGTTGAGAGCTTCAAGTTCCTTGGTGTCCAAATCACCAACAAACTAACATGGTCCAAGCACAGCAAGACAGTTGTGAAGAGGGCACGACAAAACCTATTCCCCCTCAGGAGACTGAAAAATTTGACATGGGTCCTCAGATCCTCAGATCCTCAAAAGGTTCTACAGCTGCACTGTTGAGATCATCCTGACGGGTTGCATCACTGCTCGGCCTCCAACCGCAAGGCACTACAGAGGGTAATGCGTAAGGCCCAGTACGTCAACGGGGCCAAGCTTCTAGCCAAGTCAGAGGAAGGCCCTAAAAATTGTCAAAAACTCCAGGCACCCTAGTCACAGACTGTTCTCTCTGATACCCAGTGGCAGTTCTAGCTTGTATGGCTCCCTGGGCTAACCTTCATACTAATTTCATTAGTATTGTACAAAGTTAGAGGTGCGTTATTTGACAGATTCCCCCGCTCTCCCTACCTCGGGCTTCCAGTGGGGAGACCTGAGGTCAACCTACCCTCACCCCCATCTCGTACTTCTGAGTGGGAGCCCTTCCCAGGCAGTAGGCTGCCTAGCTCACAAACTAGAATCAGGGCACCTAGTCCACGACAAGGTTAATTGACCCACAGTCCCACACGGTGACATGATATCATTGGCGTGAATTGCAAATGAGCTATAGAAAACCAATCGTGCAAATGTCACCATGCCGATTTTTTTGGTGCGGGTGCCCTGGGCGGCTGTCCATGTCTCCTATACCTAAATCCGGCACTGCTGCTACCGCACAGCAAGCGGTACCTGAGAGCCAAGTCTAGGTCCAAGAGGCTCCTAAATAGCTTCTACCCCCAAGCCATAAGACTCCTGAACAGCTAATCAAATGGCTACCCAGACTATTTGCATTGCCCCCCTTCCCCCTCTGGAACGCTGCTGCTACTCTCTGTTATTATCTATGCATAGTCACTTTAATAACTCTACCTACATGTACATATTACCTCAATTACCTCGACACCGGTTTCTACTGTATATATAGTCCCCCCTATATATAGCCCCACTATTGTTATTTACTGCTTCCATTTAATCATTTGCTATTCTTATCTCTTACTTTTTTGGGGGGGGGTTCTTAAAACTGCATTGTTGGTTAAGAGCTTGTAAGCATTTCACTGCAAGGTGTTGTATTCGGCTTAAGTGACAAATAAAATTTGATTTGATTTGATTTGGGCATGTTTCACAAGTGAGGGCAAAAGCCTCTGTTGATTTCAATAATTAACACTTTTTTTCATTTTCCTCAAGTCAGCGTGAACAAGGATGTGATTTAACAAAAAACTTGCATCGAGGTAAACAGACAGGGGAAATCCCTCTCTGGTATGTGGCTTTAGTGTGATGAGCAGGAAATAAAGACTGGAATACTGGCACTTTATCATTTTCAGATTTTCCTCTGACATTCTGATTCTTGTAGTCATTGGAATCTGGGTTATACTACTGAGTGAGCCCTAAGGATTCCTCAACTGTATATAAGGATGATACAGTCCCATGTGCCGAAATCTATAGGTGCTACTTAACCAGTGTAATACAGATAAAGGCCTCAATTTCTTTCCATAGCCAAAAAAACTCATATTCACCTTGGATCTACAGTGTACACTGTAAACTATGTATTTGTTACAGAAAATTAGATGGATATATACTTGCTTTTTTATATACAGTATATAAAAGGAAAACAATAACAGAGTTTATTATTATAAAAACAGATTTATCTCAACATTTTAAAATGTTAAACTTTAAATTGAATTGCCATACTTCATAAGCGTCAGCTTTACTGGAATTGCAGACGACCATTCAAAATGTCACCTGGCCAGAGCAGTTTTGATGAACGAACACACGTTTTTGAATCTCAAAACGCAACTACGTTGAAACTCAAAACGCAACTAGTTTTTGCTAATCACATCCTACAAAATGTCTTAAAATATTCTTATTACCCCAATTTAGCGAAATCACTAATATATCACTAGCTAGCAAAGTAGCAATAACTTCTCACTGAACTGGTGGGGCTTCCAAGTTCCAACAGTCATTTCGGTTTTGGCACTAGAGGTTGTGCAATGGAGGACTCAGGAACTGTGTCAACTTAGAAACCAAGAAGAAGAACGCTGTTTGAGAACGTGTTGTTTTGGTAGCGAAACTGAGTACCTGAGTACCAAACCTTTTCTACATAGCTAGCTAGATGACTAAGCTAGTCTAGAGCTAGTTAGCATTGTTGCTAGAATGAGGAGGTAGATACAGTAGCTAGATATTCCTATTTCATGCTATGTCTGTGGACCCTGAATGGCAAATCTTCATATCTGGTATCTGATATCTGGTTTCTGAATTTATTGTCAGAAACAGATCGCAGGACAACACTTCAACTCTGACCAACCATCTCCAGAAAGACTGGTATAATATCTGGGTTAAGTAACAAATATGTCACTTTTTTTGCCCTATGTGGCATCAGTGGTAGTCATACATAAATTATAGTCACAAAGTTCACAAAAAGTAAAAAAAATAATAATAATAATAACTTTGAATATGAACTAGTCTTTTTACAATAAGTCTAAAATGACAAAATCTGAGGTTAGGGATAACTCATACATTCTCTCCCAGAGAGCTCATAGAGCACATTAGGTGTGCCGGCTAAATGTTCTGATCTCAACGGGAGGCAAGCACCGAAGCTAACTAGCTAAGGTTGGTTAGATTTCTACCCCATTTCGAGCCGCAAACTACTTTAGCGCCTATTGACGATAGTATCTTCTGGCCGGGGAAATTTTGTTAGGCGCCCCAACGCTAGTCAAAACATAAGATTGCTTGCAGTACATGTTTGGAAACATAAGGAATATATCTTTCATATGAGCAAGAAATAATGGTAAAATAAAAAATTACTACACACCTTTATAGGTTTACGGTTCGTGTTCCCAAACGGCCAAATCTCCATGTTACATCTCCCTGGCCCTGGTCCGGGCATCACCCTGGCCCGGGTATCCTGGAAGAATATTGACCTCATCCCGTCATTCGAGGATGCCTGGTCGTTCTTTAAAAGAAATTTCCTCACCATCTTAAATAAGCATGCCCCTTGCAAAAAATCTAGAACTAAGAACAGATATAGCCCTTGGTTCACTCCAGAACTGACTGCCCTCAACCAGCACAAAAACATCCTTTGGCGGACTGCAACAGCATTGAATAGTCCCTGCAATATGCAACTGTTCAGGGAAGTCAAGAACCAATACACGCAGCCAGTCAGGAAAGCAAAGAAAAGCTTTTTCAAACAGAAATTTGCATTCTGTAGCTCTAACTCCAAAAGGTTTTGGGACACTGTAAAGTCCATGGAGAGCAAGAGCACCTCCTGCCAGCTGCCCACTGCACTGAGGTAAGGTAACACTGTCAAAACCGATAAATCCATGATAATCGATAATTTCAATAAGTATTTCTCTATTGCTGGCCATGCTTTCCTCCTGGCTACCCCAACCCCGGCCAACAGCTCTGCACCCCCCGCAGCTACTTGCCCAATCCTCCGCAGCTTCTTCTTCACCCAAATCCAAATAGCAGATGTTCTGAAAGAGCTGTAAAACCTAGACCCGTACAAATCAGCTGGGCTAGACAATCTGGACCCTTTCTTTCTAAATTTATCCGCCGCCATTGTTGCAACCCCTATTACCAGTATGTTCAACTTCTCTTTTGTATCGTTCGAGATCCCTAAAGATTGGAAAGCGGCCGTGGTCATCCCCCTCTTCAAATGGGGAGACGCTCTAGACCCGAACTGTTATAGACCTATATCCATCCTGCCCTGCCTTTCTAAAGTCTTCGAAAGCCAAGTTAATAAACAGATCACTGACCATTTCGAATCCCACCGTACCTTCTCCGCTCTGCAATCCCGTTTCCGAGCTGGTCACGGGTGCACCTCAGCCACACTCAAGGTACTAAACGATATAATAACCGCCATCGATAAAAGACAGTACTGTGCAGCCGTCTTCATCGGCCTGGCCAAGGCTTTCGACTCTGTCAATCACCATTTTCTTATCGGCAAACTCAACAGCAATGTTTCTCAAATAACTGCCTCGCCTGGTTCACCAACTACTTTTCAGACAGAGTTCAGTGTGTCAAATCGGAGGGCCTGTTGTACGGACCTCTGGCAGTTTCTTTGGGGGTACCACAGCGTTCAAATCTCGGGCCGACTCTTTTCTCAGTATATATCAACGATGTCGCTCTTGCTGAGGGTGATTCCCTGATCCACCTCTACGCAGATGACACAATTCTGTATACATCTGGCCCAACAAACCTCCAAACAAGCTTCAATGCCATGCAACACTCCTTCCGTGACCTCCAACTGCTCTTAAACGCTTGTAAAATTAAATGCATTCATTTCAACCATTCGCTGCCCGCCCCCCCGCCCGACTGGCATCACCACTCTGGAAGGTTCTGACTTAGAATATGTGGACAACTACAAATACCTAGGTGACTGTAAACTCTCCTCCCAGAGTTATATTAAATATCTCCAGTCCAAAATTAAATCTAGAATTTGGCTTTCTCATTCACTCACTTCGACTCACTTCCCCGACTTCGGCCATGTCATTTGCAAAATAGCCTCCAACAGTCTACTCAGCAAATTGGATGCAGTCTATCACAGTGCCATCCATTTTGTCATCAAAGAGCCATATACCACCCACCACTGCCTGGCCCTCGCTACATATTCTTCACCAGACCCACTGGCTCCAGGTAATCTATATGTCTTTGCTAGGTAAAGCTCCGACTTATCTCAGCTCACTGGTCACGATAACAACACCCACCTGTAGCACGCGTTCTAGCAGGTGTATCTCACTGGTCATCCCCAAGGCCAACACCTTCTTTGGCCAACTTTCCTTCCAGTTCTCTGCTGCCAATGACTCAAAAGAATTGCAAAAATCGCTGAAGCTGGAGACTTATATTTTCCTCACTAACTTTAAACATCAGCTCTCCGAGCAGCTGGACATAGCCCATCTGTGATTAGCCCACACAATCTACCTACCTACCTCATCCTCACATTGTTTTTATTTACTTTTCTGCTCTTTTGCACACCAGTATTTCTACTTGCACATTATCATCTGCACATCTACAGTGAGGGAAAAAAGTATTTGATCCCCTGCTGATTTTATACGTTTGCCCACTGACCCCAAAAAATTATCAGTCTGTCATTTTAATGGTAGGTTTATTTGAACAGTGAGAGACAGAATATCAACAAAAATATCCAGAAAAACGCATTTAAAAAATCAAAGAGGTCAGACGTTTCTTGTAGTTGGCCACATCTCTTGCACACATCTCAGGAGGGATTTTAATTTTACATCTCAGGAGGGATTGTAATTTGTTCAGAATTAAAACATGACGAACACTTACCACGCTGCAGTTTGGTCCTCCTCTCCTTCCACCAACGAGAAGTGTTACATTGTGATGATTATTGACATTTATAAATGTTAAAACAGTATGAAGTGTAGTTTACATGGAGCAAACAGTGGGCTAATTGAACTGCTAAAAACCGTACATATGGAAAATAAGGGTTTTTGAGCGCTAGACACAAATGAGAGAATACTTGAATCTGACAATTAAACTTGCCATAGCAGAGCTGGTTAGACGATGTGTTATGAGCATCAAATATTATTTTTTTCTTTGCGGATCTTTACAACCTGTAGAAAAAGGGTGACGTCAGTCCTTAGGACCCTGCCAAACTGTTCAAGATACTATTGAGGACAGGGAGGCACAAGCTGTCTGTATTATTTTGTTGGTGGCTGCCAAACTTCTGAAAAGCAAACAACACCAGTCATATGGTCAAGTGCCACAAAGAGGGACATGAACGGAGCAGTATGGCTGGCCCTGGATAACATTAATAATATGCCCGTCAATCTCTCCTGCCCCAAAGTGGAGGAGAGATTGACTTCTTCACTACTTCTATTTGTGAGGAGGATTGACATGTTGTATGCACCGAGCTGTCTGTTTAAAGGACTAGCACACAGCTCAAACACGCATGCATACCCCACAAGACATGCCACCAGAGGTCTCTTCACAGTCCCCAAGTCCAGAACAGACTCTGGGAAATGCACAGTACTACATGGAGCCATGACTTCATGGAAATCTCTTCCACATCTAGTAACAGATACAAGCAGTAAAATCAGTAAATAAAAAACACAGATGCAACTACTCCTTATGGAACAGCGCGGACTGTGAAGAAACACACGCATACACACACACATGCTAACACACGCACTCTACACACACATACATATGGATTTTGTGTTGTATATATGTTGTAGTAGTGTGTAATAATGTGTTGTGAAGTGTAATGTTTTAACTTTATGTAAATTGCCTTTATATTGCTGGTCCCCAGGAAGAGCAGCTGCTGCCTTGTCATCCGTAATCAAATATAAATACCTCTTTGTTTAGTTTTTCCTGTCTGGATGGTGTGTTGTGGATAGTCTGGCATGTTTAAAAGTTGTTTTCATATTTTATCCCCCTGGCTGCGCAAAGGACCCTCTCAAAGGACCCTGTGGTAAAAACAAAAAGTTCAAGTGTATCTTCTGGTAGAGGACAAACAGTGTTTCCAAACACACATTGCTGCTTTCCAGATGAAGTCATATGATACCTGTTTTTTAAGTGTGTGTTTTGCATAGTGAGATATATTCACAGTCCACTAAGGAATAGGTCTGACTTGTGCCTTGGACCGTATGCCTTCGATGGCCCTGTTGGTGTGGGCTGAGAGTGATAAGAGGCTCTGATAAGCTGTGATTGGGTATCTGCTGTGAGAATACAATACCTCCAGTGAACAGGTAATGGGACAGAGACAGAGAGCCTGCTGGGTTTGACTTTATGCCTGTGGTTATCACTCATCACTTCCTTGTTCTTCATCCACCATCTATCTGATAGCATTAATGTCTTCTCTTTTAAATAATAAAATGTCTCCCTCATGGCTCATTCAAATTGGGATGTAATCTTTCCACTGTGACAAGATATCAAGAGCCAGAGAACAGTGATTGCATGGGGTACAGCTGATACATACTGTACTATACCATTCTGGGAGATTCCCAGCCTCCAGTGAAACAATATGGATAAGGTATCCAGTCAATCTAACCAGATATAGGCTCTTATAAGGTATTCACTTTGATTTAAAACAAAGTATTCCTGTGACAGTTTCATCACTGAAAATGTGCTTGTTGGCATTCCATTTTAAACTCTGTTGTTCCAGATCCTGAACACAAAGGTGTTTCACAACATACCATTCCACTGTGAAACTGATCACTTGAAGTGCACAAAAGCAACATCTCAGAAAGACTAATGCAGCCATACAGTCATTATGCATTGTTCTCTCCATTATCCTTAATCTGTTAAATGCAGTTTTCCCATTAGGGTACAAATGCAAGATTCTCAAACAGACATGGATCCAGACAGTAAGTCTGGGCCAAAATCACCTGTTACAACCTAGGCTTAGTCCATCTACTGCACCATGTCTTTGTGACATGGACTAAGACAACTGAGCCTGTTCTTCTTCTTGGTCATATTGGGCGTTTTTGTTGGTTTGAAACCAGACACTTTCAGAGAGAGACATGAGGACAAAATATCACAACAGTGCCTATGAATGCAGTACAATGCACAGGCATGTGCATGTGTGTGTGTATGTGCATGCTCACCTTTGTTCATGAGAGTATAAGCATCTCTTGAGGATGCATTACAACCAGTTCGGGTTTGTCAGGTTTGTCTGCCAGGTGCCGTTGGTTGGTGCCCATGTGCCAATAGTTTAACTTTGCGTGGGAGACCTTGTTTGACTGGTTCACCAACGCTTTCCTCAAACCTCTTTCACTTTGCCACCTCAAAACCTAGATGTGTCTATAACTGCACAACTTGATCCATTAGATTAACTATCATTATGTCCTAGACTTTCTTACTCAGGACCCTCATACACTGTTTTCAATGGACCGTAGATTGAACACAAACACACATATATATCTATATATATATATATATATATATATATATATATATATATATATATATACAGTGGGGCAAAAAAGTATATATATATATATATATATGTGTGTGTATATACAGTGGGGCAAAAAAGTATTTAGTCAGCCAGCAATTGTGCAAGTTCTCCCACTTAAAAAGATGAGAGAGGCCTGTAATTTTCATCATAGGTACACTTCAACTATGACAGACAAAATTAGAAAAAAAATCCAGAATATCACTTTGTAGGATTTTTATGAATTTATTTGCAAATTATGGTGGAAAATAAGTATTTGGTCACCTACAAACAAGCAAGATTTCTGGCTCTCACAGACCTGTAACTTTTTCTTTAAGAGGCTACTCTGTCCTCCACTCGTTACCTGTATTAATGGCACCTGTTTGAACTTGTTATCAGTATAAAAGACACCTGTCCACATCCCCAAACAGTCAGACTCCAAACTCCACTATGGCCAAGACCAAAGAGCTGTCAAAGGACACCAGAAACAAAATTGTAGACCTGCAAAAGGCTGGGAAGACTGAATCTGCAATAGGTAAGCAGCTTGTTTTGAAGAAATCAACTGTGGGAGCATTTATTAGGAAATGGAAGACATTCAAGACAACTGATAATCTCCCTCAATCTGGGGCTCCACGCAAGATCTCACCCCATGGGGTCAAATTGATCACAAGAACGGTGAGCAAAAATCCCAGAACCACACGGGGGGGACCTAGTGAATGACCTGCAGAGAGCTTAACAAAGCCTACCATCAGTAACACACTACACCGCCAGGGACTCAAATCCTGCAGTGCCAGACGTGTCCCCCTGCTTAAGCCAGTACATGTCCAGGCCCGTCTGAAGTTTTCTAGAGAGCATTTGGATGATCCGGAAGAAGATTGGGAGAATGTATATGGTCAGATGAAATCAAAATATAACTTTTTGGTAAAAACTCAACTCGTCGTGTTTGGAGAACAAAGAATGCTGAGTTGCATCCAAAGAACACCATACCTACTGTGAAGCATGGGGGTGGAAACATCATGCTTTGGGGCTGTTTTTCTGCAAAGGGACCAGGACGACTGATCCGTGTAAAGGAAAGAATGAATGGGACCATGTATCGTGAGATTTTGAGTGAAACCTCCTTCCATCAGCAAGGGCATTGAAGATGAAACGTGGCTGGGTCTTTCAGCATGACAATGATCCCAAACACAACGCCCGGTCAACGAAGGAGTGGCTTTGTAAGAAGCATTTCAAGGTCCTGGAGTGGTCTAGCCAGTCTCCATATCTCAACCCCATAGAAAATCTTTGGATTTGAAAGTCTGTGTTGCCCAGCAACAGCCCCAAAACATCACTGCTCTAGAGGAGAACTGCTTGGAGGAATGGGCCAAAATACCAGCAACAGTGTGTGAAAACCTTGTGACTTACAGAAAACGTTTGACCTCTGTCATTGCCAACAAAGGGTATATAACAAAGTATTGAGATGTAAACTTTTGTTATTGACCAAATACTTATTTTCCACCATAATTTGCAAATAAATTCATTAAAAATCCTACAATGTGATTTTCTGGATTTTTTTTCTCATTTTGTCTGTCATAGTTGAAGTGTACCTATGATGAAAATTACAGGCCTCTCTCATCTTTTTAAGTGGGAGAACTTACACAATTGGTGGCTGAGTAAATACTGTTTTGCCCCACTTTATACAGTACTTGCACATATGCACATGTAGTACTCAGCAAAACATCTGCATACCAGGAGTATTTTTTTTTTTACCAGACCCCAATATTCTGTAACTATACTGGGTACTTTGTCTATTCCCCTCCTTTGCATCCACTGGCCAGTAGTCAGTTAGGGAAATCAGCCTCCTGTTTCTTTGCACAACAGAGGTTATGTCAGTCTAGACCATTTGCCTAACTGCTCAGTAATCTCTCTGAGACCGATATTCACACATTTCCCTATGTTTCAGACTCGCAGCAACATCAACAAACACAACACTAAAATCAGACTGGATTCCAGCCGTTCACACAGATCAGTAATGTTGCTGATTTAAACTGATAAAACCATCAATATCACCTCTTTATCTACTGTAGTTGTGATATTGTATGCATACAGGAAGGCTTATCTTGATATGATAGTGTATGTAAGGGGATATGCATTGTGCAGCACTTCAGAATTCATGGATGAGCAAGGTTAATAAATAATAGGTGCTTTCTCTACCTGATCATTTAACAACTCAGTTTACATTCAACCTATATGATGCAAGGTATGGTTTAATATAAAATGGTTTTCATTGTTAAACTTAATTTACATTGTCCTGATTCATTGCGGTCCAATCAAACGTTGACACTAACAGCCATCTGCATAATATCTCAGTAGAATATGCTATGTATATTCTGTGTCGACGGACTTTATGTCTGTCCTCAATTTAGCAAAAAGTCTTATGAAAAATATCTTGAACTGTCAACTTGGACCAGATCCTATCAGAAGAAATGTTGAAGTTTTGGCCAGTTTGATATGCTGGCCCTGATGTTCGGCCGTTGATGTTGAAATGAAGCCATTTGCTTCACTCTTTACTTAATTTCCTTTTCAAAATATTTAAAAAATACAGACTGCCACGACCTCGTCCTCGCTACAATGTCAAACTCAAACTCCAGTCATATAAAGTAGTACAACAGTGGGTGTGAAAGCAAAGAGACTGAACATTGATAACATTTTCAAAGATGGGTACATTTTGCGGACTTCAACAAAGACACCAAAAGAATGACACAGCAATCAGTGTTATGTAAAGGAGGAGGATAAAAAAAACATGAATTGCACAGAGCAGGGGTGGAGGCATGGACAGGGATTTGACTGCAAACACAGGGTGTGAGAAAGGGGGCATTGAGTGTCGCTTTTCTTATCTGAGCGGGCATCAGAGGCGAATCATCTGTCCATCACCCCGTGGTGTCAGCAGAACGGCCATGACATGCACCAGAGAACAATTAACTGCCTGGCATTTTACAATCTCAGTGATAAGACAGCAATGTCATATCCTATCTCTAAAACTGACGGCTTCTCATAGGCAGGCATAGAGAGAAAGAGAGAGCGAGAGAGAGATTTGAGCCTCATCCAACACCTCTGTATGAAGGCCTGGTTCCCTGCTCTCTGTTGACAAATGGGTACTGATCCCATCTAGCTAAAATTGAAACAGACCAAAATGTAATTGTCAGTTAAAAGTGAAAGCTTGGGTCAGATAAGATTGCTTGATTATAAAAAAAAAGAAAATAGCAAAACTCAGCTGGAGTTCTTGTTACATTTGTATGATAGCAGTCAATAAAGTTCAGATTGACATGAAGGGCTCAACAGGGAGAGTTGTCAGTCAACTGATTTGTGTGATAATCATCCCACTCGGCACAGATGTCAGTTCACAGTAAAACATTTTTACATTTGGTTGAGTTGTCAACTAATGTAAATCCAACATGAAATGAACAGTGGGATGTTCATCTAGCTCACACAAATGACACACAGGCAGGCTTTCGTCTGTTGTTTCAAAGTCCTTTATTATTTAAAATACAAATATGGTATTTACACATTTCTTTTTACAACATAGCGTAGTAAATGGGTGAAGATGAGTTGACATTGCAGAATGAGAAGACATTTCTCAGCATCAGATCTTGAAGAACACACACAGAACATCCTCTAATTTCCGCAGCATGTCCCATTGTTGCATCTGAATGTGCTCTATCATACTATCCTGAGCTGCCATTGTGTTTGGGCCAAACAGTTCTCTGTTTATCCTGTACATGAATAGGGAAGTTGTGGTTCTATTGTGAGATCTGTTACATATTCATAACTAAAACAAATTTGAAGAGGGTGAATGCAAAGAAGACAAGAGTTTCATATTTACTAAAGGAGATGTCTTGCTTAACACATCAATCAAACATACTTCGGAAAGGACATTACACAGTTTAAATGTGTACAACAAGCTGGAAATATTTAAAATAACGCATCTATAGTTTTTAAAACTTTTGAATGAACTAGGCAAGTCAGTTAAGAACAAATTCTTATTTACAATGATGGCTAAGGAACAGTGGATTGACTGCCTTGTTCAGGGGCAGAACGACAGATTTGTACCTTGTCAGCTCAGGGATTCAATCTAGCAACCTTTCGGTTACTGGCCCGAAGCTCTAACCACTAGGCTACCTGCCGCCCCATATGTCATTGCTTTTTGCTGTTCAATCAAAAATAGCTTTCAGTGCAAATAGTCATCACTCTCTGAACAGGAAAATGTAAGCAGTCAAATGTAAATTATGGTCTTTCTTAACCATATGTAAATATATCATACAGAAACTCCCAAAAATGTCAAGAGTTGCAATGAGGCTTTCTGCTCCTCTTTGTAAAATAAACAACATATATAGTAAAACATCACAGTGACACATTAAAATCCAACAAAATAAAATAAATAGACATCTTCGCATGGTGGTTAAAAAAAGGCACAAAATGGTGGAGAGGTGTCCTCTTTCACTTCTCTGACTCCCTCCATCCTCGTGCATTCCTTCCAAACTTGTAGACCAGCCTTCGTCCATCTACACGTTCCAGGATTTCCCGTTTGTAGTAATATCTGGAAGGGTACAAACAGGGACCTTAACGGAACAGCAAAAATGACTTCCTTTGAACCAGGAAATAAACATGAATAAACATGAAACCACCCTAATCCTTTCAGTCTCTACCTCATAGCTCGGCTGAGCTTCTCGTAGGTCATGCTGCTATTGTTCTTCTTCTTGCCCCACAGCTGAGCCACGGCCTCTGACTTGAGGAAGCGGAACACGCCCTCTGTCCGATCCTCCCACTTGATCAGGCCTGGGTTCCGCTCCGGGTTCAGCAGAATGTCCCTAATGAACTCCCAAAGGTGGGTGCCCCGGGGGTCTGAGGAAAAACACACAGGTGGTGGAAATTAGAACCATCTACTATCAGTTTTTGCATGGGCAAAATGTTGAGCATTTATATTAAAATATATGATTCAATAGTACTGAAGATGATCATGTAAATACTACTCACTGTGTTTTTTGACCTGATGAGGGCGACTGTGAGATCTATTTGTGTCTGGAAGTAAAATAATAAACAGATATGGTAATTTAGCAGATGCTTAAAACAAATAAAAATTAAGACATTTAATACATTTGATACATGTGGCAATCGAACCCACAAGTTGGTCTAGCATCACAGTAGTCCAACCAACTAACCTACAGCAGCAGGTAGCCTAGTGGTTAGAGCATTGGTCCAGTACCCAAAAGGTCACCAATTTGAATCCCCAAGGTGAAATTATTTTTCGATATGCCCTTGAGCAAGGCACTTAACCCTAAGTGCTCCAGAGTACCACTTGACAATAGCAGACCCAAGATGACGCCACTCTCAGGGGGAGTTGGGATATGCAAAAAGCTTTCCAAGGATATGCAGTTGACCTGGGTGGGACAAAGCAAGGCCTAGAACCTTTTATGCGTAATATGAACTATTGCTAGCTGGCTCAGAGACTTGGAAACATCCCGTGACCACACCTGACACCACTTACTTAAACATCTGCCCATTTCTAGTTGTTAGCAATCTCATTCTACCAATCTCATTTTTTTCAGATATTGTTCACAATTTGTGGAAGCCATCTGATGTGTTTCCAGCTCTGAGCATCAGTAATTCACTTATAGCTTGTCAATGAAAGATTACTTAATTTTTTAAAATTTAGTGTGTGCTTGATCTTGTGTATTCTGAACTGTGCAACTCCTACCTATCTTCTGATAATTTCCTCACAATCTCCCAGATGTCTTCTTTCCAAATATGCCACGTTTTTGCATGTCGGAATCATGTAATTACACATGAATAGCAGTTACTTTTGAGTATGTCTATTTAGGCAGAAATCTACATTTTGCCATTACATTAGAAATACAATTAAACATACATTCATTTCGGCGGAGGTACAGCCCACTAGCACTAGCTATTGCTACCTATGGTAGATGTAGATTTTTTAAATATTTTTTTTACAAATCAATACTTGGAGTCAAATATCAATCTAATATTGTCCAAAACTAATATTGTGATATGTAATTGAATCGATTTTTCCCCATCACTAATCCACACATGTTAGCCTAACCTTTGTACCACTGTCTTCTGCATTTCAGATTTTATTCCATGGAGCCCAACACTGTTCAATTACATGGGTGTGGGGAACATAAACAGGATGAGTTTGTTCAGTTGTATTGTCATGCATTGTTTGCTCAGTGACGTTGTGGTGATGTAGTTTGGTGATAAGGAGTAGACTCAGCTGCCTCTTTCCCAAAATGATCACTCACTGAATGTTCATGGACTTTACTCAATAGACTTGTATTGCCACTCTGTTTGCTCAGTAATATAATAATTTATGCCCTTTAGCAGACGCTTTTATCCAAAGCGACTTACAGTCATGCATGCATACATTTTATGTATGGGTGTTCCCAGGAATTGAACCCACTACCCTGGCGTTACAAGCGCAATGCTCTAGCAATTGAACTTCAAAGGACCACGATGAAGCCATATTTTCTTTGGGGACTCAGCTACTGTAGGTCGATGTCTTCCCTTGGATTGGGGCTCGTTCCAATTAGTGTGTTTAGATAAGGTTTAGTAGGTTTTCAGTCCTCATCTTTGGTCTTGTTTCTTACCTGGACTGGAGGGAGTGGGTGAGGCCACAGGTGCAAGCGATTGAAACGAGGGATCGTAAATATCTAAAACGTAAAGAAATATCAACAAGTAAAAATTATGCTGTCCGCAAGTTAGTTAAAATTTGTACCTTTCTCCAAAATCCTATCCATTCCAATGTGGTACCTACCTGCAGGATAGATGCTAGGTTCTGTGAATGGGCAAGGGAAATCTACTAAAACAGGAGAGCACATTAAGCTTGCATGTACGCTTAAGAGGCATTATATACATTTAACATTTTAGCAGACACTCTTATCCAGAGCAACTATTGCTCAAGGGCACATCATCAGATTTTTCCGTCAGTCGGCTCAGAGATTCAAACCAGCAAACCTTCGGTTACTGGCCCAACACTCTTAACCGCTATACTACCTGCCGCCCATCTGAAGTGTTTAGTCTAATCACAGAATAGTTTCAACTTACATCATTTATGAATTAAATAGTGTCAAACAAGTTGAGACATGCATAGATATGTAATAACTGGATGAATTTCTTAGGGATGACTTGAAGTACATGACTCTGTGTGTTCATGCATGCCAGTGTTTGTCTATGGTGCTTTTACCATCTGGCTCTGATTTGATAACCTCCAGTGGTGAAAACTCCACACCAGGATACTGACCTGTGTAGGGATGACATGGAGAAACAAGGGCTCATTTAAGGGTAATACCATTACACGTACAGTAACGACATGGGCTTTCATTATTTTGTGTTAATCAAACTTGATATTGAATTCCTAAATCCTTGATCCTCCTACGCTGGTACAATTTACTGTTCCTGTTTTTTTGTGGTATTCTAAACGACTCAAGTGTTAACAAATGAAATACTACCATTCAACATTTGATGACCTAATCTACCGCAATATGTTTCAACATTGCATGGCCTGACCTGCCCTTCATTCTGATAAACATAACAATAACAAAGAACATTATAGTCGAGTGTGTGAACCCACCGCTCCATTTGAGCTCGGTGAGGCTGTGGTAGAGGATAGGCCCCACGGTGCCCGCAGCACGGGTGAAGTCCTGGTAGGTCATGCTGCACAGCTGACGTCCGTCCACATCAAAGTTCTGGAAGGGGATGGTGGCAGCGTCGATCTGGTGCATATCCAGCATCTGCTGCAGCCACTCCCACACCTGATACTTCGACCAATACTGAGGCTGGGAGTCCTGGGACCACAGGCGACTGGTGTAACCAGGCATCACTGTGGAAACTGGAGTCAGGTGTAAAGGTAGAGATTAAGTGGGGGTTTTTCATACTTTGAATGTGTTGGGGGTGTAGTGAAAACATTTGAACTCCGGCTAGCCCAGGTATTTGTAAATAATTAAACCAGCAGAGCAATTCACTGAATTGAGCAACCACACTAGTCCTCACTGTCTGAGCAGGGGTAGGAGCTCCATGTTGTGGGCAGCTGGCTCTCAATGCTGGCAGTGGATGGGATGCTCATGATACAGGTGGTATGACGGACCATGGTCCAGAGCTGGGGAGAAAGACACATACATTCAGTATGGAGTAAAACCCTGAACAAGATGATTGGTAGGTTACAGTGTAATCCCACACGGTGCACACAAACGGTGTCTTTCCCAAATCTGAGTATCTGAGTTGAGATAGGGTATGTTTCTATATGACGACATTGACAGATGTGAAACAGGATGACAAAGGGAGTCAGTGTGAAGACAGCATGGGAGCGATTGGGTGACATGCTCACCGTCCTCAACACGTGTATTTGCAAAGTGATGGATCTGTATGTCTGTCTGTTTTGCATACATATAGGCCTATTTGTTCTTCTGGTGGTTGAATGAAATGAGTCAGTCACACAATGATGTGTTAATACCAGAGAACTCGACAATTCTGTGCAGAAACGCCTGCAGGACATGTATGATTGACAACCCAGATAAACAAGCTCTTCCTTTAAATGACATGTCTGTGTTTTAAATAGATTAGGTTACAGTGCAGTTCCTTTTTTTCAGAACTACATCCTCTTAGGATGTCAACACATATTAATAGTGCTGTGATACTCAGGTAATTATAGTTGCTAATGCCAATTAATGAACAGTATACATATGAAGGAATGATTCATCCAGTGTGCAATATGTAATATGCTTATTCAATAGGGTAGGCAATAGCCGTTATAGCCGTCTGTATACTGGAGAAATACATTAAGAAATGAAACACTTCCCAATGCCACGATCAGATCAACTTTGACTGTAATGACACAATTAAAGTTTAAAAACAAGTTCGAATAAAGTTCTAAAGAATTGGTAATGAAGTGTTATTGCAAAAGTAAATACAACATAAATAGTATCAATCATTAGTTATTTCAATATCTTTGGGAAGACATCTGTAGTGCACAGCAGGTGAAGCACTGTGTCTTCTCCGTAACCCCACCATAAAGGACTGCCCGTGAAATAGTTAATAGTGTGCCAACAAATGGCTACATTCATTTAACTGTTGTTGAGAAAACACTTCACCACAACTATATTTGCATGTTATATGTAAATATACAGTACATTAGAATTGCAGGTCGGCACTGAGGCCTATGACAAGAATATTGAAGGTGGGGTTGTTGCAACACTGTACGTGTAATGGCCTTGTCACATGTTTTACTGTTGTCTAGACTGTAGTCCATTTATCTCGACTTTGTGGAAGAGAATGCCTACCTGGAGTTGAACTTTTTGGAGCATCTATAGTAAATGTATAATTTGCGGTCAATTATTGTTCACTAATAGGTGCTTCCAGGGACAGCTCATCTCAACATCAGCCAACTTTTGAAATCTGAAAACATCTTGATTTTGGATGGAATATTTAATGTGACAATGTAATCTGCTTTATCATATTGTAAGAGCGTATTATAAACGAATATGGTCTGTCTGTGAAAGGTTGTCATAGTGCTCACCTGCAGCATCAGTTTGACAAACAATAGACTCAGCTCTTTATACAGTGACCTATATTCAGCTTCTCTTTATTGACCACTACCTGGAAAAGGCTGGATTATGATGGCTAATAAAAACAATGACACCAAATAACTGTACAACACCATGTTTTACAGTACATGACCTATGTGGGCGCAGTGACAGGCTGAAAGAGAAACATAAATTATACCAAGTCTTCCTCAATCCTAAACAAAAGCAGTTTCCCAAGAACAAGATCCCCGAATGAGATTTCACTAGAGATATGTGGCACTTGGCAGTTTAGGCCATGGCTTTGGTTCAGCTCAGGATGCCAAGTCTCACCACCTGCCTGCTTTGTGTTAACTCTCAGTGCTGTCTACTATTTGTCTGCCTACCATCTAGTCTGAGCCGTCTGAAGACTGCCTGTCTTCATGGAAGTAGACTGCAGGTATTGTATTTCCTGACCGTTTAGTTTGGCATGTCCCTATCATCAGGTAACAGTTTCCATTTACTACAATCTCCTGGTCTGTTCAAGATTAACTTATTAATGATCCAATGTGTGAACTATTCAGCAGTGAGTAATACAGTTCCATGTTAGCTAGGCAAAGCTTTAGGGAAACTTGCCCCTGATCAATATTCACTACATGTGCATCTTATCACCCAACAAAATAAAAAGCTCATTGCAGAATATATTTACCTGCAATCATGATGATAAGCTTACAGATGAAGGAAATAAACGGACAAACAAATGATCACTGACAAATGTAACTTTTGGTAAGCAGTAAACAAGTGCAGGCAGATCACACTTCCCTATACTGAAGCTTCTGGAGAATCCCTCTGTGGAGTTTTATCTCAACTGATTTAAGTTACAACCCATGTGAGGTGATTACAGTACACTAGCGTGTAGATGTACTGCACCTTGTCACATATTACTAGGACACACAAGCATTTCACTACACTCGCAATAACATCTGCTAACCATGTACAGTATATGTGACCAATAAAATTTGATTCGAATTTGATTTCATTATAAAAGGAACTTACCAACATTTGTTTTGCTTCTCTTTCAAAGGGGAAGTTTGTATATCAAAACAAAACAGGGCCCATGAGGAGTACATTTGTCCATGATCATATTTACTTTGTAAACAAAAGCGTATGCCATTTAGTTTTAGGACTTCAAATGCAAACCACACAGTTATTTAAAGCCTAGTGTATATTCAGTCATCTTCTTTAACACTGTATGAACGGCATTGTAACAGTTTTGTCTAATGCTCAATTAGAATTACAGGCAATCAAAGCTTGACACACAGTTAGATAAATGAATCAAACCATCACATTCTAGTCTGAAAGACACCTAAAGTAGTGCCTACATTGCTTTGTTACAGATGGAATACCCACTGTCTGCATAGCCAAAACACCAATTCACTCCTAAGCCCAGCCATTTCAGCCATTGTTTTGATTGCGCTATTCAGTCAGTATAACAGTGACTAACAACATAGAAGCAAAGCTGGTTGCCTAGCAATGCTCAGCATGGTTTCCTACCAGAGCAATGGACTGGGTTCCGACCAGGATGGGAGGTGTCTCTCTCTCTCTCTCTCTCTCTCTCTCTCTCTCGCACTCTCTCTCTCGCTCTCCTCTCAGATGACTTCAGGTAGGTGAGGTAGTTAGCTGTGTTTCTCTCCACAAATGAGTGGAGTGTTGTTTTCAGTGCTAGAAGCTGTGCTCTTTTGCTTCCCAAAACTTTAAAAAAGTTCCAGCCCACACACACACCAAGGTGCTGCCCCAGCAGTGGTTATTTTATGCTGTCAGCTTCCTTGTCCTATCCTTATCCCTCCCCAATTGGCTACCAGGACAGGTTCGGGACAGATAGGAATTTGCATACGAATGACTGAGTGAATTACAACACATCTGACATACTGTAGGTGTTACTTTCACTCTTTGTGCTCTCTCTCTCTGGTCTCTGGTCTGGTCTCTGGTCACTCTCTCTTTCTCTCTTTCTCTCTCTCTCTCTCTCTCTCTCTCTCTCTCTCTGTCTTTGTTTCTCACATGCACGGCCACACACACATACAAACACAGAATGTCGCTAGGTGGCATGAAGTTCGCATTGTCTCAAACCTGATGATGTTTCTGTCTCAGAACATTTGGCTAAAGATAGACTCTGAAAATATATTTGACTAACCTTTCGAAGCTAACAGCAAGAACGATGGCCAACATGTTCCTTTTGTATTATTCATACACTTACGTTTTTTTATCGTCCTACGCATAATTAGATTTACTTTGGCTAATTGTCCATGAGAGGAACCCTGTTTTCATATGAATACTTTGTGACATTGAATCAGTGTAGACATACCGTTTGCTACAGTAACACAATTCCCATTATCTGCTGTTCCTTCTGATGAAGAAAGAAAAAAAGGGGGAACACTGATCTGTGTGTCTAGGACACTACCATGTCTCACCTCAACAGGAGAGCACTGTGGTTGGAGAGTGGAACATGCTTTGACCAGTCCTGTGTTGTGGATACTCTGTTCTCCTACCAGCACCAGAAGTTTGAAGGCGACACACCATTCGGTGCTCAGAGCTTCTACCTATATGTTTACACTTCAACTTATAGTTGTTTTTTTTCTGTCTGACACAGACACCAGAAAAACACATGAGCATAGTGAGATGAGTGTTCAATGTGATCTAATTGCTGCTGGTGCCTTTGTTAGAGCTGATGTGTGGCATGCTGAGAGCTTCTCCTGCTGCTCTTATCATGTGATTCTCTTTGTCTGTTCCGTGGAAACTGCATTAGCTGATTGATAGAGATAGAGATAGTCATATTACTGTGTTTTTCAGAGACACTATCATGCCTCTATTCAAATCCACCAAACCCTGTTGCCCGGGCAACCTAATTATCTAACAGAACATGAATTACTGGCTAATTAGACAGTTCAATGTTTGAGTGACTTTATGCCTTTGACATTTATATTTGATGTATCTTACTTTGATCTCTACAAGCATAGTTTGAATAACACAAGAGTAAATACAATCAGAATACTGTGTATAGAGGATTTAGTTCATCACATGCAGCTCTTTAGTGAACCATGTCACCCTTTTTACCTGCAGTAGTTGTTTTTTGAAAATGATCAGAAGAAGTACAAATAGTCTATTTCTGCTTGTTGCCAATTAGGATTTTGACAAATGTAACATTGCCACACTCATCTATGTTCTTAAAGCACACAGATAACTCTCTTTGGAGTTCAGCGGAGCTTAGATTGGAGCACTAACAGCTTCATGTCGTTGACTGAACATTTAGAAATGCTGAAACTGTATAATAGGCTGAAGCAAGGAGAAGTCAGAGAGGGAAGTATATGTCAAGTGTCTTCCAACAAAGTCTATCCATGTCATGCATGAGTCACATGTTTACCTAAGCAAAGCTATCATTCTCCAACAAAACTCTTTCCTTATGGAAGGGGCAGAACTGTATGATATTAGTGACAATAATAACAACTTGTAGGCCAACTTATTCAGTCCTATGAGAAAAAAACTCAATATGTACAGTATGTCATTAAATGTATAAATCAGTACAACACAGGTTTTCTATGTTTCAAATGAGTTTTCCCCTTCTCTCTGTTGATCTAATTAACTGTAGATTGTGTTCTCGCATTCTCTCTGTTGGTCTAATTAAATGTCGATTTTGTTCTTTCCTTCTCTCTGTTGATCTAATTAACTGTAGATTGTGTTCTCGCATTCTCTCTGTTGGTCTAATTAACTGTAGATTGTGTTCTCGCATTCTCTCTGTTGGTCTAATTAAATGTAGATTTTGTTCTCTCCTTCTCTCTGTTGGTCTAATTAAATGTAGATTTTGTTCTCTCCTTCTCGCTGTTGGTCTAATTAAATGTAGATTTTGTTCTCTCCTTCTCTCCGTTGGTCTAATTAACTATAGATTTTGTTTTCTCCTTCTCTCTGTTGGTCTAATTACCTGTAGATTTTGTTCTCTCCTTCTCTCTGTTGGTCTAATTAAATGTAGATTTTGTTCTCTCCTTCTCTCTGTTGGTCTAATTAAATGTAGATTTTGTTCTCTCCTTCTCTCTGTTGGTCTAATTAAATGTAGATTTTGTTCTCTCCTTCTCTCTGTTGGTCTAATTAAATGTAGATTTTGTTTTCTCCTTCTCTGTTGGTTTAATTAAATGTAGATTTTGTTCTCTCCGTATTGCCCATGGGGACATACACTATGTAGCCAAAAGTATGTGGACAGCCCTTCAAATTAGAGGATTAGGCTATTTTTATTTTATTTTTATTTATTTTACCTTTATTTAACCAGGTAGGCAAGTTGAGAACAAGTTCTCATTTACAATTGCGACCTGGCCAAGATAAAGCAAAGCAGTTCAACAGATACAACGACACAGAGTTACACATGGAGTAAAACAAACATACAGTCAATAATACAGTATAAACAAGTCTATATACAATGTGAGCAAATGAGGTGAGAAGGGAGGTAAAGGCAAAAAAGGCCATGGTGGCAAAGTAAATACAATATAGCAAGTAAAACACTGGAATGGTAGTTTTGCAATGGAAAAATGTGCAAAGTAGAAATAAAAATAATGGGGTGCAAAGGAGCAAAATAAATAAATAAATAAAAATTTAATACAGTTGGGAAAGAGGTAGTTGTTTGGGCTAAATTATAGGTGGGCTATGTACAGGTGCAGTAATCTGTGAGCTGCTCTGACAGTTGGTGCTTAAAGCTAGTGAGGGAGATAAGTGTTTCCAGTTTCAGAGATTTTTGTAGTTCGTTCCAGTCATTGGCAGCAGAGAACTGGAAGGAGAGGCGGCCAAAGAAAGAATTGGTTTTGGGGGTGACTAGAGAGATATACCTGCTGGAGCGTGTGCTACAGGTGGGAGATGCTATGGTGACCAGCGAGCTGAGATAAGGGGGACTTTACCTAGCAGGGTCTTGTAGATGACATGGAGCCAGTGGGTTTGGCGACGAGTATGAAGCGAGGGCCAGCCAACGAGAGCATACAGGTCGCAATGGTGGGTAGTATATGGGGCTTTGGTGACAAAACGGATTGCACTGTGATAGACTGCATCCAATTTGTTAAGTAGGGTATTGGAGGCTATTTTGTAAATGACATCGCCAAAGTCGAGGATTGGTAGGATGGTCAGTTTTACAAGGGTATGTTTGGCAGCATGAGTGAAGGATGCTTTGTTGCGAAATAGGAAGCCAATTCTAGATTTAACTTTGGATTGGAGATGTTTGATATGGGTCTGGAAGGAGAGTTTACAGTCTAACCAGACACCTAAGTATTTGTAGTTGTCCACGTAAGTCAGAGCCGTCCAGAGTAGTGATGTTGGACAGGCGGGTAGGTGCAGGTAGCGATCGGTTGAAGAGCATGCATTTAGTTTTACTTGTATTTAAGAGCAATTGGAGGCCACGGAAGGAGAGTTGTATGGTATTGAAGCTTGCCTGGAGGGTTGTTAACACAGTGTCCAAAGAAGGGCCAGAAGTATACAGAATGGTGTCGTCTGCGTAGAGGTGGATCAGAGACTCACCAGCAGCAAGAGCGACCTCATTGATGTATACAGAGAAGAGACTCGGTCCAAGAATTGAACCCTGTGGCACCCCCATAGAGACTGCCAGAGGTCCGGACAGCAGACCCTCCGATTTGACACACTGAACTCTATCAGAGAAGTAGTTGGTGAACCAGGCGAGGCAATCATTTGAGAAACCAAGGCTGTCGAGTCTGCCGATGAGGATGTGGTGATTGACAGAGTCGAAAGCCTTGGCCAGATCAATGAATACGGCTGCACAGTAATGTTTCTTATCGATGGCGGTTAAGATATCGTTTAGGACCTTGAGCGTGGCTGAGGTGCACCCATGACCAGCTCTGAAACCAGATTGCATAGCAGAGAAGGTATGGTGAGATTCGAAATGGTCGGTAATCTGTTTGTTGACTTGGCTTTCGAAGACCTTAGAAAGGCACGGTAGGATAGATATAGGTCTGTAGCAGTTTGGGTCAAGAGTGTCCCCCTTTGAAGAGGGGGATGACCGCAGCTGCTTTCCAATCTTTGGGAATCTCAGACGACATGAAAGAGAGGTTGAACAGGCTAGTAATAGGGGTGGCAACAATTTCGGCAGATAATTTTAGAAAGGGTCCAGATTGTCTAGCCCGGCTGATTTGTAGGGGTCCAGATTTTGCAGCTCTTTCAGAACATCAGCTGAATGGATTTGGGAGAATGAGAAATGGGGAAGGCTTGGGCGAGTTGCTGTTGGGGGTGCAGTGCTGTTGACCGGGGTAGGAGTAGCGAGGTGGAAAGCATGGCCAGCCGTAGAAAAATGCTTATTGAAATTCTCAATTATGGTGGATTTATCAGTGGTGACAGTGTTTCCTATCTTCAGTGCAGTGGGCAGCTGGGAGGAGGTGTTCTTATTCTCCATGGACTTTACAGTGTCCCAGAACTTTTTGAGTTAGTGTTGCAGGAAGCAAATTTCTGCTTGAAAAAGCTAGCCTTGGCTTTTCTAACTGCCTGTGTATAATGGTTTCTAGCTTCCCTGAACAGCTGCATATCACGGGGCTGTTCGATGCTAATGCAGAACGCCATAGGATGTTTTTGTGTTGGTTAAGGGCAGTCAGGTCTGGGGAGAACCAAGGGCTATATCTGTTCCTGGTTCTAAATTTCTTGAATGGGGCATGTTTATTTAAGATGGTTAGGAAGGCATTTAAAAAATATATCCAGGCATCCTCTACTGACGGGATGAGATCAATATCCTTCCAGGATACCCCGGCCAGGTCGATTAGAAAGGCCTGCTCGCAGAAGGGTTTCAGGGAGCGTTTTTCAGTGATGAGTGGAGGTCGTTTGACCGCTGACCCATTACAGATGCAGGCAATGAGGCAGTGATCGCTGAGATCTTGGTTGAAGACAGCAGAGGTGTATTTAGAGGGGAAGTTGGTTAGGATGATATCTATGAGGGTGCCCGTGTTTGAGGCTTTGGGGAGGTACCTGGTAGGTTCATTGATAATTTGTGTGAGATTGAGGGCATCAAGTTTAGATTGTAGGATGGCTGGGGTGTTAAGCATGTTCCAGTTTAGGTCGCCTAGCAGCACGAACTCTGAAGATAGATGGGGGGCAATCAGTTCACATATGGTGTCCAGAGCACAGCTGGGGGCAGAGGGTGGTCTATAGCAGGCGGCAACGGTGAGAGACTTGTTTTTAGAGAGGTGGATTTTTAAAAGTAGAAGTTCAAATTGTTTGGGTACAGACCTGGATAGTAGGACAGAACTCTGCAGGCTATCTTTGCAGTAGATTGCAACACCGCCCCCTTTGGCAGTTCTATCTTGTCTGAAAATGTTGTAGTTTGGAATTAAAATTTCTGAATTTTTGGTGGTCTTCCTAAGCCAGGATTCAGACACAGCTAGAACATCCGAGTTGGCAGAGTGTGCTAAAGCAGTGAATAGAACAAACTTAGGGAGGAGGCTTCTAATGTTAACATGCATGAAACCAAGGCTATTACGGTTACAGAAGTCGTCAAAAGAGAGCGCCTGGGGAATAGGAGTGGAGCTAGGCACTGCAGGGCCTGGACTCACCTCTACATCGCCAGAGGAACATAGGAGGAGTAGAATAAGGGTACGGCTAAAAGCTATGAGAATTGGTCGTCTAGAACGTCTGGAACACAGAGTAAAAGGAGGTTTCTGGGGGCGGTAAAATAGCATCAAGGTACAATGTACAGACAAAGGTATGGTAGTATGTGAATACAGTGGAGGTAAACCTAGGTATTGAGTGATGAAGAGAGAGATATTGTCTCTAGAAACATCATTGAAACCAGGAGATGTCATTGCATGTGTGGGTGGTGGAACTAATAGGTTGGATAACGTATAGTGAGCAGGACTAGAGGCTCAACCAGGACTATTTCAGCCCAACCTGTTTTTGTCTGGTGTATAAAATCAAGCACACAGCTATGCAATCCCCGTAGACAAACATTGGCAGTAGAATGGCCCGTACTGAAGAGCTCATGACTTTTTACGTGGCACAATCATAGGATGCCATCTTTCCAACAAGTCCGATCTATACATTTCTACCCTGCTAGAGCTGCCATTGTCAACTGTAAGGGCTGTTAATGTGAAGTGGAAACGTCTAGGAGCAGCAACATCTCAGCAACAAAGTAGTAGGCCATACAAGCTCACAGAATGGTACCACTGACTGCTGAAGTGCGTAAAAATAATCTGTCCTCACTACCGAGTTCACTCACAACCGAGTTCCAAACTGAAGTAACGTCAGCAAAATAACTGTTAGTCTGGAGACTCAAGAAATGGGTTTTCATGGCCGAGCAGCCGCACACAAGCCTAAGATCACCATGCGCAACGTCAAGCTTTGGCTGGAGCAGTGTAATGCTCGCTGCCATTGGAGTCTGGAGCAGTTGAAACATTCTCTGGACTGATGAATCATGCTTCACCATCTGGCACTCCGATGGACGAATCTGGGTTTGAAAAGTAAATCTTGACCAAGAGAGCACTACTTGCCCGAATGCACAGTGCCAAATGTAAAGTTCGGTGGAGGAAGAATAATGTTTCGGGCTAGGCCCCTTTCCAGTGAAGGGAAATCTTAACACTATAGCATACATTCTAGATGATTCTGCGCTTCCAACTTTGTGACAACAGTTTGGGAAAGGCCCTTTCCTGTTTCAGAATATCCCGTGCACAAAGCGAGGCCCATACAGAAATGGTTTGTTGAGATTGTTCCAGCAAAGTCAGGACTTTTCAAATAAGTTACTTTACACGTTATGTAATTACTTCCGGCGCCGACAGAGATGGCCGACTCGCTTCGCGTTCCTAGGAAACTATGCAGTTTTTTTTAACGTGTTATTTCTTACATTAGTACCCCAGGTCATCTTAGGTTTCATTACATACAGTCGAGAAGAACTAGTGAATATAAGAGCAGCGTCAACTCACCATCAGTACGACCAAGAATATGACTTTCGCGAAGCGGATCCTGTGTTCTGCCTTTCACCCAGGACAACGGAATGGATCCCAGCCATCGACCCAAAAAAACGACTTCGTAAAAGAGGGAAACGTAGGGGTCTTCTGGTCAGACTCCAGAGACGGGCACATCGTGCACAACTCCCCAGTATACTTCTCGCCAATGTCCAGTCTCTTGACAACAAGGTTGATGAAATCTGAGCAAGGGTAGCATTCCAGAGGGACATCAGAGACCTTGGATCACTGCTATTCCAACTTCCGTGACGAAACAAACATATAAGGCCCTGTCCCCAGGAACTCCCTCCTTTCACCTGAAAAGCTGACCAAACGACTCCATCTTGTTGATTCCTGCCTCCAGACAGAAACTGAAAAAAACAAGAAGACGCATATAAGGCCCTGCCCCGCCCTCCTTTCGGAAAAGCGCTTGTTGATTCCTGCCTCCAGACAGAAACCAAAACAAGAGCTCCCGCTACTGAGGTCTGTTCAACGCTGGTCCGACCAATCTGATTCCACACTCCAAGACTGTTTCCATCACGTGGACTGGGATCTGTTTCGTATTGCGTCAGACAACAACATTGATGAATACGCTGATTCGGTGTGCGAGTTCATTAGAACGTGCGTTGAAGATGTCGTTCCCATAGCAACGATTAAAACATTCCCAAACCAGAAACCGTGGATTGATGGCAGCATTCGCGTGAAACTGAAAGCGCGAACCACTGCTTTTAATCAGGGCAAGGTGACCGGTAACATGACCGAATACAAACAGTGTAGCTATTCCCTCCGCAAGGCAATCAAACAAGCTAAGCGTCAGTATAGAGACAAAGTAGAATCTCAATTCAACGGCTCAGACACAAGAGGTATGTGGCAGGGTCTACAGTCAATCACAGATTACAAAAAGAAAACCAGCCCAGTCACGGACCAGGATGTCTTGCTCCCAGGCAGACTAAATAACTTTTTTTGCCCGCTTTGAGGACAATACAGTGCCACTGACACGGCCTGCAACCAAAACATGCGACCTCTCCTTCACTGCAGCCGAGGTGAGTAAAACATTTAAACGTGTTAACCCTCGCAAGGCTGCAGGCCCAGACGGCATCCCTAGCCGTGCCCTCAGATCATGCGCAGACCAGCTGGCTGGTGTGTTTACGGACATATTCAATCAATCCCTATCCCAGTCTGCTGTTCCCACATGCTTCAAGAGGGCCACCATTGTTCCTGTTCCCAAGAAAGCTAAGGTAACTGAGCTAAACGACTACCGCCCCGTAGCACTCACTTCCGTCATCATGAAGTGCTTTGAGAGACTAGTCAAGGACCATATCACCTCCACCCTACCTGACACCCTAGACCCACTCCAATTTGCTTACCGCCCAAATAGGTCCACAGACGATGCAATCTCAACCACACTGCACACTGCCCTAACCCATCTGGACAAGAGGAATACCTATGTGAGAATGCTGTTCATCGACTACAGCTCGGCATTTAACACCATAGTACCCTCCAAGCTCGTCATCAAGCTCGAGACCCTGGGTCTCGACCCCGCCCTGTGCAACTGGATACTGGACTTCCTGACGGGCCGCCCCCAGGTGGTGAGGGTAGGCAACAACATCTCCACCCCGCTGATCCTCAACACTGGGGCCCCACAAGGGTGCGTTCTGAGCCCTCTCCTGTGCTCCCTGTTCACCCACAACTGCGTGGCCACGCACGCCTCCAACTCAATCATCAAGTTTGCGGACGACACAACAGTGGTAGGCTTGATTACCAACAACGACGAGACGGCCTACAGGGAGGAGGTGAGGGCCCTCGGAGTGTGGTGTCAGGAAAATAACCTCACACTCAACGTCAACAAAACTAAGGAGATGATTGTGGACTTCAGGAAACAGCAGAGGGAACACCCCCCTATCCACACCGATGGAACAGTAGTGAAGAGGGTAGCAAGTTTTCGGCATACACATCACAGACAAACTGAATTGGTCCACCCACACAGACAGCATCGTGAAGAAGGCGCAGCAGCGCCTCTTCAACCTCAGGAGGCTGAAGAAATTCGGCTTGTCACCAAAAGCACTCACAAACTTTTACAGATGCACAATCGAGAGCATCCTGGCAGGCTGTATCACCGCCTGGTACGGCAACTGCTCCGCCCACAACCGTAAGGCTCTCCAGAGGGTAGTGAGGTCTGCACAACGCATCACCGGGGGCAAACTACCTGCCCTCCAGGACACCTACACCACCCGATGTTATAGGAAGGCCATAAAGATCATCAAGGACAACAACCACCCGAGCCACTGCCTGTTCACCCCGCTATCATCCAGAAGGCGAGGTCAGTACAGGTGCATCAAAGCTGGGACCGAGAGACTGAAAAACAGCTTCTATCTCAAGGCCATCAGACTGTTAAACAGCCACCACTAACATTGAGTGGCTGCTGCCAACACACTGACTCAACTCCAGCCACTTTAATAATGGGAATTGATGGGAAATGATGTAAAATATATCACTAGCCACTTTAAACAATGCTACTTAATATAATGTTTACATACCCTACATTATTAATCTCATATGTATACGTATATACTGTACTCTATATCATCTACTGCATCTTTATGTAATTTTTTTATTTTTTTTATTTTATTTCACCTTTATTTAACCAGGTAGGCTAGTTGAGAACAAGTTCTCATTTGCAACTGCGACCTGGCCAAGATAAAGCATAGCAGTGTGAACAGACAACACAGAGTTACACATGGAGTAAACAATTAACAAGTCAATAACACAGTAGAAAAAAGGGGGAGTCTATATACATTGTGTGCAAAAGGCATGAGGAGGTAGGCGAATAATTAAAATTTTGCAGATTAACACTGGAGTAACTGATAACTGATCAGATGGTCATGTACAGGTAGAGATATTGGTGTGCAAAAGAGCAGAAAAGTAAATAAATAAAAACAGTATGGGGATGAGGTAGGTAAAAATGGGTGGGCTATTTACCGTTATAACTATGTACAGCTGCAGTGATCGGTTAGCTGCTCAGATAGCAGATGTTTGAAGTTAGTGAGGGAGATAAAAGTCTCCAACTTCAGCGATTTTTGCAATTCGTTCCAGTCACAGGCAGCAGAGAACTGGAACGAAAGGCGGCCAAATGAGGTGTTGGCTTTAGGGATGATCAGTAAGACAATAATACATGTATCACTAGCCACTTTAACTATGCCACTTTGTTTACATACTCATCTCATATGTATATACTGTACTCGATACCATCTACTGTATCTTGCCTATGCCGCTCTGTACCATCACTCATTCATATATCTTTATGTACATATTCTTTATCCCCTTACACTTGTGTGTATAAGACAGTAGTTTTGGAATTGTTAGTTAGATTACTTGTTGGTTATTACTGCATTGTCGGAACTAGAAGCACAAGCATTTCGCTACACTCGCATTAACATCTGCTAACCATGTGTATGTGACAAATAAAATTTGATTTGATTGGATTTGATTTGATTTAGCAATGTTCCAACATTTAGCGGAAAGCCTTCCCAGAAGAGTGAGGGCTCTTATAGCAGCAAATGGGGGACCAACTCCAGATTAATGGCCATGATTTTGGAATGAGATGTTCGACGAGCATGTGTCCACATACGTTTGGCCATGTACTGTACTGTACCTGGCCTTAGTCCTGGGAGGAGCAGGGTGGATTGCTGCTCTCTGCTGGCTTAGGTAACTCTCTGCAGTTCTCTACTACATGTGACAGGTCCAGTTCCCACAACACTGCTGCCTCTGAGGTAATGAATGAGGAAACCCAGCATTACCGTGATGGTCTCGGAGAACCCCACTGTACCCCTTCCTGCGTCCCCTGTCCCCGTCCCTGTCTCCCCAAGCTACTCAGCCTGCTTGGTAAAACCCACCATTGCTGATCTCAAGCTCAACACCCCAGCTACTCCCCGCTGCCTATTTGTAACACAGGTGCTGTTTGCCGGCTGTTTTGGAGCAGTTTTTCATCTTACTTGTAAAGGGTAAAGTCCCTCCAGGGTGTAATTTGGGGGCTTAAGTCGTGCTTGGTGCCGTCCAACTATGTACGGCTGACCAGATTTGACTTTTGTAAGATTAATACGGACATCAGTGGTGAACTGGAGTCGCAAGTTATTTATTACTGCCGATGGCTTGGCCTGTTTTTCCCCTCTCTCCCTCTCAACTTTATCCCTTCTTTCCCCGTGTTCAAGTCTTGCTTTCACTATTTTTTTGCCGTTGTGAGAAGAGTCGAGTATTTGGCAGCTCATTTCATGCATCTCTGTTCCGCCTTTTCCGGGTGGATGGGGGTCGGTTGATGATACAGAGGTCCATTGGGGAAAATAGGAGAGAGAAAAGAGAGACAGAGAAGGAGAGATCAAAGTCTGTTATATCAACTCTTTGGAGGCTGTGTGAATTGCCATACCAAAGGAGTGAAAAGTGGAGCGATAAACTGTACATACTACTTCTTTCACTTTGTACTTCTAGATTTGATATAGATACACATATTCCTAGATGAAAGTATGTAGCACTACAATTCTACAGCATTTAATCATACATTTAATGCATTCGGAAAGTATTCAGACCCCTTCACTTTTTCCACAATTTGTTACGTTACAGCCTTATTCTAAAATGTTTTTTTTTTAAATACTCATCAATCTACACACAATACCCCATAATGACAAAGTGAAAGCAGTTTTTCAGAAATGTTTGCAAATTTATAAAATAGAAAAACAGAAATACGTTATTTAGATAAGACCCTTTGCTATGAGACTCGAAATGGAGCTCAGGTGCATCCTGTTTCCATTGATCATCCTTGAGATGTTTCTACAACTTAATTGGAATCCACCTGTGGTAAATTTAATTGACTGGACATGATTTTGAAAGGCACACACCTGTCTATATGCGGTTCCACAGTTGACAGTGCATGTCAGAGCAAAAACCAAGCCATGAGGTCAAAATAATTATCTGTAAAGCTCCCGAGACAGGATTGTATCAAGGCACAGATCTGGGTAAGGGTACCCTAAAATGCCTGGTCTGAAGGTCTCCAAGAACACAGTCGCCTCCACCATTCTTAAACGGAAGAAGTTTGGAACCACCAAGACTCTTCCCAGAGCTGGCCGCCCGGCCAAACTGAACAATCGGGGAAGAAGGGCCTTGGTCAGGGAGGTGACCAAGAGGTGACCAAGAACCTGATGGTCACTGTGACAGAGCTCCAGAGTTCCTCTGTTAAGATGGAGAACCTTCCAGAAGGACAACCATCTCTGAAGCACTCTACCAATCAGGCCTTTATGGTAGATAGGCCAGACGGATGTCACGTTCTGACCTTAGTTCCTTTGTTATGTCTTTGTTTTAGTTTGGTCAGGGCGTGAGTTGGGGTGGGAAGTCTATGTTCTTTTTTCTACGTTGTGTTTATATGTTTGGCCTGGTATGGTTCTCAATCAGAGGCAGGTGTCGTTCACTGTCTCTGATTGAGAATCATACTTGGTAGCCTTTTCCCAGTAGTGTTTTCTGCACCTTTCAGGACTGTTTCGTTTTTAGTTTATTGCACGTTGTTATTTTGTATTTTCAGTGTTCAGTCAATGAACATCATGAACATATATCACGCTGCGCATTGGTCCGACATTTCTTACTCCTCGTCAGAGGAGGACGGAGAATACTGTCACAATGGAAGCCAGTCCAAAGTAAAAGGGGAATGACAGTCCGCTTGGAGTTTGCCAAAAGGCACCTAAAGGACTCTCAGACCATGAGAAACAAGATTCTCTTGTCTGATGAAACCAATATTAAACTCGTTGGCCTGAATGCCAAGCACCACATCTGGAGGAAACCAGGCACAGCTCATCACCTGTCCAATGCCATCCCTACGGTGAAGTATGGTGGTGGCAGCAACATGCTGTGGGGACGTTTTTCAGCAGTAGGGACTGAGAGATTAGTCAGAATCGAGGGAAAGATAAACGGCGCAAAGTACAGGTAGATGCTTGATGTAAACCTGCTCCAGAGCCCCCAGGACCTCAGACTGGGGCAAAGGTTTACCTTCCAACAGAACAACGACCATAAAAACAAAGCCAAGAGAATGCAGGAGTGGCTTCAGGAGAAGTATCTGAATGTCCTTGAGTTGCCCTGCCAGAGCCCGGACTTGAACTTGTTTGAACATCTCTGGAGAGATCTGAAAATTGCTGGGCAGCGACGCTCCCCATCCAACCTGGCAGAGCTTGAGAGGATCTGCAAAGAAGAATGGGGGAAACTCCCCAAATACAGGTGTGCCAGGCTTGTAGCATCATACCCAAGAAGGCTTAAGGCTGTAATCACTGCCAAAGGTGCTTCAAAAAAGTACTGAGTAAAGAGTCTGAATACTAATCTAAATGTGATATTACAGTTTTTGTATTTAATACATTTGCTAAAATGTCTAAAAACCTGTTTTTGATTTGTCATTGTGAGGTATTTTGTGGAGCTTAATGAGGGGCTTTTAAAAAAAAATTTTTTAGAATAAGGCTGTAATGTAACAAAATGTGGAACAAGTGAAGGGGTCTGAAAACTTTCCAAATGCACTGTATAACAGGCCTAAGGAACAATAATACAGCTCTCTATAGGGTCCTCTCTGAAGCCCCTAATACCTAATTACAGTCAGTGGTCATGACCATCATGGCCAAGATAACTGTCAGTCAGTCCGTCCAGGCGAGACTGGAGTGGAAGGGTGGGTACAGGGGCTGCCGCAATGCTCTAACGAGCACGGAACACATCCCCTGGTCCTCCTTTCCCCTCCCTCGCTCATTAACAGCTTATCATGCCTGTTAGTGTCATCTTTAAAAATTCACATTCTGAATTTGATCCACGGGGGAAAAATAAGAATAATTTTATTAGCGTCAATTCCAGCTACAAATGACGATTTCTCTGGCTCAATTGTTATTTGTCGTTGTTTCCCTCCCAGAGAATGAGCGAGAACAATGGCTGTATAGTTACAGTAATGAGCACCGCAAGAGAAGAGTGAATTATGATAATCTTTCCTCTTTCTCTGGTGAATATGGAGCTGGTCTCTTTGCTAAATGTTTAACAGGACGAATGGGTTAAAAAGAGAGTGAAAGAACACTGATTGTGTGTGTGCATGCTTGTGTGTGTTTGAGCGTGTGTGGATGCTACATATTATGACAGGTCAGGTCCCTGTATTGAGAGTACCAATGATTTCAAATATCATGTCAGTGTCTTTGTTAGTCTAGGTTGGAAGACTGTTACCTGGACTGTGAGAGTGTGACTCCCTCATAAACCCATAGGTGACACTGTTGTCTCAGGAACAGCAGCGCATTTCTGAAAACATGGAGAGCCCAAGGAAGAGAGACACAGATGCATCTGAAATGACAATAAATAAGTGATGAAGCCACTGCATGTGCTTCTAGTCACACATGCATTCAGGAACCATACCCTGGGATGCGCTATTCATGTGACATAATGAATAAATAATGATGATTCAGTACAGTCTAGTACTGTGTCTAACTCGTACTTCATGAAGGCAGCTAATTCCTGTGATTCTCCTATTCGGAGATACTATTCCTAATGACAGAGAGAGGAAGGAAAAGGAAAGAGAGATTATTGATGTGTGTGAGGCTGTATTTTTGCCCTACTAAAGCTCCAGCCAGCCCCCTGTGTTTAAATTAACCAAACTTAGAGACAAGCCACCACATATATCTGCCCCAGGCCCAACAACTGCCTCTCTCTGACCCAGCTAGTAGCATACCACTTAAATTAAACAGACTATATACCTCCCCTGATTGGATCCAACATAGTACCACAGCCCAGGAACAGAAGGCTTGAAACAATGAAGAAGCATCTCAGAAGTAGCGTAGTAGTTATGAGAAGAACTGGACAAGACAATAATAGTACAAGTCATACCCTTGCATACTGTTCTGTTGCACTACAAAATGCTAACTTCCAGACATAAATGCAAGGGAAGCAAATTAGGCCAAAAGAGACTATGTTGAGAGGTTTTCTTTTCTTTTTTGCTTTGTGTCTGTTGAAAGTTTGGGGAATACCATATTTTTGGGCAACTCAGTGAAACAAAACAGTTTAGCTCTGAAACATGTTGGCTACAATTAAAAGTTAATGTGATGGTGTTTTGTGTCAGTCTGCAATATGTGAGAAGTGGTAAAACAATGCTGCCGAATAGTACAATGTACAGAACAGAACAATGGGATTATAAAGAGGGCAAACAACAAAATGCTTTTGGTTGCTTTTGTTTTGTCTGTTTCCACTGCTGCTCTATATTCATGATGGTAAATGACTGATGAAGTACTCTATCTCACGGCAGATGTTGAAGCTCTCCCAATGCCCCCCCCCCTCTGTTCTATCTTTCTTTTTGGCTAAAAGTGGTATTGCACAGAAGGTGGTCTAGAGGGACAGAGTGGAAGAAAAGGAGAAAACCGAGATTGAAAAGGAGAGAGAGGAGGGATATGATGACAGGAACAATTAGCATGGGTGAGTCAGGTAACTAATTATGTGTGTTGTCGTGACTGACAGACTGAGGATACATTCTCTCCTCAGGTTTCTCTGTTTTACAAAACATTGTTAGCTGGTTGTGGAATGACTTTTTGCTCACATAGATTACCATAACAACAATTATCTGGCAGTGAAACACTGCTTTTCCCTCAAGACCAGAACATCATCTAACAGCATATTTATTTAATTGTAGTTTTATTAATTGTTTATCTACGGATACAAATTAACTAGAGTTGAAACTAGCAGATTGCGTTATAGTGAAATGTAAAACAGAGTGATATATCAATAATCCCACCAATAGTTTCAGTATGGAATTCCAATATCAATGCCCAAATGTTGTAGCCATACCCTTTGGTGTCATTGATGTATCATTGATGTGTCGCTCAAGATTATTCAAGATTTGGGTGGAATCCATTCAAAGTGCAATGGATGACCAAGTTCAGGGACATTACCTAGCTATCTAACCAACTAACCATCATTCCCAAAGGTATCACTCCCCAGAGGGATTCAGACATTAGATTCCCACTATGTGGTGCAGTTCTTATGGGTACAAATGAAAACAGCAGAATCAGTATTTCACAGACCTCATGTCTGAAAGATGGAGGGAGGAAAGAGGAGGAAGGGGATAGATGGAAGGGACATGTCCTTCACTCTCTCACTCCTCTCAGTCTTCTCCGTTCACCCTATCTTTGCAAACAGCTGAAAAGACTGATTTACATTATTGGAGCTAATCAAAGTTGAATGAGGAAAAGAGCTGAGGTGAGACAACAGAAATTACCTTACTTCGCCCTGCCTGCTCTCTCTGCCCTCCCTCTTTCAGGAACCTTTGTATTCCTCCTGTACTGTGGATGATAGAGAAATATTGAGGTAGAGAAGGAGAGAGGGAATATAGAGGAGGTAGGGTCCATGACTGACAGCCCTAAATAAGGGCACGGAGGACATAAAAGGCCTCAGGTTAGAGAGAGACTTTTTATTTCAAATGACATACTCTTCTTCATCGTCAACATTGACCACCATAACTGTAATAATTTATTGATTTATTTTTATTTCACCTTTATTTAACCAGGTAGGCCAGTTGAGAACACGTTCTCATTTACAACTGCTATCTGGCCAAGATAAAGCAAAGCAATGCCAAAAAAACAACAACACAGTTACACATAAACAAACGTACAGTCAATAACACAATATAAAAATCTATGTACAGTGTGTGCAAATGTAGAAGAGTAGGGAGGTAGACAATAAATAGGCCATAGAGGCGAAATAATTACAATTTAGCATTAAAACTGAAGTGATAGATGTGCAGATGATGATGTACAAGGAGAGATACTGGGGTGCAAAAGAGCAAGAGGGTAAGTAAATATATGGGGATGAGGTAGTCGGGTGTGCTATTTACAGATTGGCTGTGTACAGGTACAGTGATTGGTAAGCTGCTCTGACAGCTGATGCTTAAAGTTAGAGAGGGAAATATAAGACTCCAGCTTCAGTGGAGCAGAGAAATGGAAGGAAAGGCGGCCAAAGGAAGTGTTGGCTTTGTGGATGACCAGTGAAATATACCGGCTGGAGCGTGTGCTACGAGTGGGTGTTGCTATGGTGACCAGTGAGCTGAGATAAGGATGGGGCTTTACCTAGCAAAAATGTATAGATGACCTGGATCCAGTGGGTTTGGCGATGAGCATACAGGTCGCAATGGTGGGTAATACTCTATATGGGGCTTTGGTGACAAAACAGATGGCGCTGATAGACTACATCCAGTTTGCTGAGTAGAGTGTTAGAGGCTATTTTGTAGATGACATCGCCGAAGTCAAGGATCGGAAGTCAAGGATAGTCAGTTTTACGAGGGTATGTTTGGAAGCATGAGAGGCAGTTTTACGAGGGTATGTTTGGCAGCATGTGTGGCAGTTTTATGACAGTATGTTTGACAGCATGAGTGGTAGTTTTACGAGGGTACGTTTGGCAGCATTTATTTTTCATTTATTATTATTATTTTTTCTTAAGGGGTGGATCAGCTTAATATTGAGGAAAGATTGTTGCTTCCGTCAATGTAATTGTCTGCATCATTTCCGATCCCCCATATATTTTGGGGGTAAAAATATATATATATATATAAAATATATATATATATATTTATATCCATATACATACACACATGAATACACATACACATACAGTGGGGCAAAAAAGTATTTAGTCAGCCACCAATTGTGCAAGTTCTCCCACTTAAAAGATGAGAGAGGCCTGTAATTTTCATCCTAGGTATACTTCAACTATGACAGACAAAATTAGGAAAACAAATCCAGAAAATCACATTGTAGGATTTTTAATACATTTATTTGCAAATTATGGTGAAAAATAAGTATTTGGTCACCTACAAACAAACAAGATTTCTGGCTCTCACATACAATAGGTAAGCGGCTTGGTTTGAAGAAATCAACTAATAATTGGGAGCAATTATTAGGAAATGGAAGACATACAAGACACTGATAAACTCCCTCGATCTGGGGCTCCACGCAAGATCTCAAAATGAACACAAGAACGGTGAGCAAAAATCCCAGAACCACACGGGGGGACCTAGTCAATGACCTGCAGAGAGCTGGGACCAAAGTAACAAAGCCTACCATCAGTAACACACTACGCCGCCAGGGACTCAAATCCTGCAGTGCCAGACATGTCCCCCTGCTTAAGCCAGTACATGTCCAGGCCCGTCTGAAGTTTGCTAGAGAGCATTTGGATGATCCAGAAGAAGATTGGGAGAATGTCATATGGTCAGATGAAACCAAAATATAACTTTTTGGTAAAAACTCAACTCGTCGTGTTTGGAGGACAAAGAATGCTGAGTTGCATCCAAAGAACACCATACCTACTGTGAAGCATGGCGGTGGAAACATCATGCTTTGGGGCTGTTTTTCTGCAAAGGGACCAGGACGACTGATCCGTGTAAAGGAAAGAATGAATGGGGCCATGTATCATGAGATTTTGAGGGAACACCTCCTTCCATCAGCAAGGGCATTGAAGATGAAACGTGGCTGGGTCTTTCAGCATGACAATGATCCCAAACACACCGCCCGGGCAACGAAGGAGTGGCTTCGTAACAAGCATTTCAAGGTCCTGGAGTGGCCTAGCCAGTCTCCAGATCTCAATCCCATAGAAAATCTTTGGAGGGAGTTGAAAGTCTGTGTAGCCCAGCAACTGCCCCAAAACATCACTGCTCTAGAGGAGATCTGCATGGAGGAATTGGCCAAAATACCAGCAACAGTGTGTGAAAACCTTGTGAAGACTTACCGAAAACGTTTGACCTCTATCATTGCCAACAAAGGGAATATAATATAAGTATGAGATACACTTTTGTTATTGACCAAATACTTATTTTCCACCATAATTTGCAAATAAATTCTGACCCTTTCTATTCTCATAGCTTCTACAGATTGTAAATGAAAAATAAAATGATTGCTAAAATAATTATTATATTCTTGATTGATTGACCATGGCTTTTCAAATCTGTCACGCCCTGACATTAGTATTCTTTGTTTTCTTTATTATTTTGGTTAGGTCAGGGTGTGACATGGGCGATATATGTGTTTTTGTCTTATTCTAGGGTGTATGTACTGTCTAGGGGTTTTTGTAGATTTCTGGGGTTGTTTTCATCTAGGTGTTTATGTTGGTCTATGGTTGCATAGATTGGGTCTCAATTAGAGGCAGGTGTTTATCGTTGTCTCTGATTGGGAACCATATTTAGGGATCCATCTTCTTTGGGTATTTTGTCGGTTATTTTTTTTAATGTGTAGTTGCCTGTGTCAGCACTCGTTATCATAGCGTCACTTTGTTTAAGTGGTCTTCATTAATAAAGAAGAATGTTTTCTAACCACGCTTTGCTTTGGTCTACTCCATACGACGATTGTGACACAAATCACCCAGTATTGCTATCTGCATCGTTAGTTCTACATAAGCAAATGTTGCAATTCTTCTGCCTTTCCTGGACCTGTGACCAAAAACGAGCTACGTATGGACAATACCAAAATAAATTATCTAATGACTCTGCCTTCTCACAGCAAAATCTGCAGAGCTGGGAAGATTGTATCCCCCATATATATAACATTCTATTGGTTACAAGAATTTTGTATAGTAAAACAAAAATGGAAGTTTTGAATCCAGCGTTTGTTTTGCGTATCAATTCACAAACCATGGGCCATGGAATGGATACATCGCAAATCTCTTCCCAACTATTTTGCAATTTATATGGCACATCTGTCAGTTTTTGGTCCTTAAATTAAATTGGTATATATTTTTATTTATCACACTTTTCTTGAACCATTTATGTTCTTTAATATGAGATTGAGGTCATCTAGCTTAGATTGTAGGATGGCAGGGGTGTTAAGCATGTCCCAGTTTAGGTCACCTAACAGTACGAACTATGGAGATTGATGGGGGGGCCATCAATTCACATATGGTGTCCAGGTCACAGCTGGGGGCTGAAGGGGGTCTATAACAAGCGACAACGGTGAGACTTGTTTCTGGAAAGGTGGATTTTTACAAGTAGAACCTCAAATTGTTTAGGCATAGACCTGGAAAGTATCTCTGCAGTAGATTGCAACTCCGCCCCCTTTGGCAGTTCTATCCTGTCAGAAAATGTTAGAGTTGGGGATGGACATTTCTGGATTTTTGGTGACCTACCTAAGCCAGGATTCAGACACGGCTAGGACATCTGGGTTGGCGGAGTGTGCTAAAGCAGTGAATAAAGCAAACTTAGGGAGGAGGCTTCTTATGTTTACATGCATGAAAACAAGGCTTGTATTGTTACAGAAGTCAACAAATGAGATCACCTGGGGAATGGGAGTGATGCTGGGAGCTGCAGAGCCTGGGTTAACCTCTACACCACCAGAGGAACAGAGGAGGAGTAGAATAAGGGTACGGCTAAAGGCTATAGGAACTGGTTGTCTAGTGCATTCGGAACAGAGAGTAAAAGGAGCAGATTTCTGGGCGTGGAAGAATAGATTCAAGGCATAATGTACAGACAATGTATGGTAGGATGTGAGTAGATTGGAGATAAACCTAGGCATTGGGTGACGATGAGAGAGGTTTTTGTCTCTAGAGGCCCCATTTAAGACAGGTGAGGTCACTGCATGTATGGGGAGTGGAACAAAAAGGCTAGCTAAGGCATATTGAGCAGGGCTGGAGGCTCTACAGTGAAATAAGACAATAATCACTAACCAAAACAGCAATAGACAAGGCATATTGACATTAGGGAAAGGTATGCATAGCTGAGTGATCATAGGGTCCAGTGAGTAGCTAGGCGAGCTGGAGACACAGCGATTCAGACAGCTAGCAGGCCGGGGCTAGCAGGCTCGCAGAGGGTCCAGGCCAATTGACAAAAGAGGTATTGAAGCACGGGAATTGCCTGATGGATCTCTTTGGCTAGCCGTGAGATGGTCCTAGCTCGAGACTTGCTCCATGCTAACTGGTGCTTGCATCGGGACAGAGATGTTAGCCAGGAGTAGCCACTCGGATAGCAGCTAGCTAGCTGCGATGATCCTGTGCAAAGGTTCAGAGCTTGCAGTAGGAATCCGGAGATGCGTTAGAAAAAGCATTCCGACATTCTCTGGGTTGATATCGCGTTGTGCGGACTGGCAGGAATTGACCGGGATGAGGCTGGCTGATGTCCAAGTTAACGGTGATGAACACTAGCAGTGGCTAACTGACCACAAGCTAGTAGCTAGTTAGCTGGCTAGCTTCTGACGGGGATTCTGGTTCAAAATTATAAGAAATTGCAGATCCATACCACATTGTGTGAGGTGGGTTGCAGGAGAGTATGTTCAGCCCGTAGATGGAAATTGAGATAAATATATACAAAATATATACGAAGAAAATGATATATACACGGGACGGGACAAGACAAGACAAAACAGACGTCCGACTGCTACCAGACGTCCGACTGCTACTGCTACTGCTACCTGCTGCCATCTTGGTAATCCATCATTGGTTTTTTTCCCCCTTTAACAAATGAGTATCGTTGAAGTTGAGAGTTCCAATTCCATGACTTTAACGGCTCCGACTACTTTGAGCTGTGTGTCTGTGTATGTGTGTGTGTGTGTGTGTGCATACTTTAGAGTGTGTGCCTGGCTGAATGTCCTTATGGATTTTAGGTATTTCATGGTACAGAAAATGAACCAAAGCAAAGGAGAGAGGGACTGTAGGGAGCCGAGGGGAGTGGATGTCCAGCGTACGAGGGATGACAGGTAAGGAATTATTGAGCCTGTGCCAGTAGAGCCTGGCTTTGAGCAGATCCCCATAACTAGAGCAGCCTGATCGCTAGAAATATACTTCAATTTTGGACGTTTGAAAAGGTATATGCCTTCCTCTACACTCACACAAAATGTTTAAATGATTGACCAGCACTGGGTGTGAACTTGTGATGCTCAGAGTATAAGCTTGCTGCTCAGACCACTGTGTCACGACAGTTCACAATGCTCTATCAAGACGTGTGTTGTGATGTTGTATTAGTTAATGTGACGACTGTTGCTCATCGAATGATTAAAGTTTCTAATTGCGTGATTAACTGAATCAAGCAATTATTTATCATTAACCTGGGGCACCATGGGAAAACTAGTTTTTATTGAGTTTCTATTTCCCAAATTAACTCAAAGAATATCAGAATATCGATTTTACAAAAGCCACTAATTAACCAGTTACCTCTACCAATCTCGTTCTGAAAGTCGTATAGCCCGTGAATTTGCACGGACCCGGGTCTCACCAATGAGTTCGTACCACACCAATCTTAGTTGAATATTTATTTACTAAAAAGCTAAAATGATGATAAAAGATACATATGGACAAAACACATTATAGGCTATTGATTAGAACTTAGTATAACAGGCCAACACACTATGGCACGTGTTACCCAAAATGGGGATTTCAAAGAGAGAGAGAAAAAAGAAAGTACACAAGAGAAATATAAATTTGGGTGAATTTGTCAGCTATTGCTTATTCTAACCCTAGCCTTGCCCCAAACTGCAGCTCTTATGGGTCAGAATATAATGATGTAATTACGTGGGGATGATCTCTGAGGATTCTCTGCGTGGACCTTTCAGGGGAACGTTCAGGCTGCTCGCTGACGTACCTCTCCGGCGCGACCTCTCTGATCGTCCTCCCGATGTCAGTGTCCTTTTGGCTTAGGAGTCTGTTCCCTCACCCTTGCTATGGAAGGGTTATTCTGAGGACAGACAGCCCTGTAGCTCAGAGCTCACAGCATAGAAATGAAACCTTTTAGATACCACGATTCGCTGGGAGTGGATTCTTATGGGGTCCGGCTTGAATTCACCCACCTACTCATCTGTAGCTTTAGTAGAAAATGATTTTTTTTGTCTTCAAACTTGTGTTGCGTTCTGGGTTCGTTGACTTTTTAGACCCTGGCTGTAGCTTGGGTCAAGTAGTCTTCTCTGTGAATTCTTTACTCACAGGTTTTATACCCTTGGGTCAGAAGTGGGCGCAACCGCCTTTAGGGCAATTCTCTGGGCGTACCAAGTTAATGAGGGCAAGGTCTCGATTTCACTCAAATCCAATTTTAGACAACTAACTTCACATTTCATCTTCCCCAAAACATTCTCTTTGATTTGGATATTTTCCATACAACGTACAATGTATAAACATCAAACATATACTAGGAAAACTCTTCACGTTATAATTGTTTTCGTAATAACGTAATATCTATTAACCTTTAATAACAAAACAAAATCAACATACATTTTCATATTCCATCTATCGTCATGACCACCATTGTGGCTGACAGAAACCATTGTTCCAAAGTCCCTTTATTTCATGTTTAATGTTCTGAGGCTGGTTCTCCATAGTAACAGGACAAAGGAATTTGTCTGTGGCCTGAGATTTACCAGGGGCGTGAGGGGTCATAAAACCCCCACATCTTCAGACCCCTAGATCTCTCCTTCTCTGTTGGGGTTGAGAGATAATCTGTAGGGTTGTGGTCTCCTGTGACCTGACCTGGTCACGACAGTCATGACACGTGAGAATACTTGATGTTAATGGAGAGTCATTTTTTATTGTTTTGTTTTAAGCCATCCCCGAACCATAGCCTTATTTTCTTAGTATGAATGTCTAAACTGTTAACCTTTTGAGTTGTTTCTGTTTTAACCCTGTAACCCTGTGGAATTAACCTTGTAACTTGCGGAATTAATGCCTCAAAATAGACGTTCATCCATAATATGTCTAATTTCGAAGGGAAACTATGAGATTTTGTTGAACTAGAGGACCTGTGCCAGGGGGAGCCAGCCAGTCTCACCTTACACTCATCTTACACTCACGTTCTTATAGTAAACACATTGCTACTTTCTCTTTACACCCCTCTCTCCCTCTGTTACCCCTCTCTTTTTCTCTCCCTCCCAATTCTTTTCCCCTCTTTTTCCCTCACTCTCTGCCATCAACCCTCTTTCTTCCTTTGAGAAAATATCTTGTCGGTGTTCATGGGAACAACAAAGCACACAGACCACAACAGTAAAACTTTGGATAATGGACAACATTTTGGGGCCTGAAAGTTGGACACAGTGGGGCTGGGTGAAGGGAGGTTGGAGTTGCCTAATTTGTAGTAGTTACCCTGACAGGGAGTGAGTGGGTGATAGCCTGTCCTTGTCAGAAAGGAGACAAGCTCAAAGCAGCAGCTCAATGCATGGGTGGGGAAAGTGTGGTGTGCAATGCATCTATAGAATAAAAACAGTTTTTTGTTTGGGGAAGCCATACTAGTTTGGTGGAGAGTTTGTACATTAGAGAAATGTAGGAATTGAATGAAAAGGATCTTGTTACAATCAATCATCATCAAGCAAATATTGTCAGGATATCGCGCATGCACGCACGCACACACACACACACACACACACACACACACACACACACACACACACACACACACACACACACACACACATACACACACACACACACAATCACAAATACCCATCCACCCTCTCCAGCCACAGTTTGCCACCTCTAAAGCATCTGTCCCCTCTGAGGTAGATCATGGTGTTTGACCTGACAGTGACAGCCCCTCTACCCTCTCTGTTTCCCTGTTAACAGATCTATTCTCCCCTTGTCGCCCAGCATCACTGTCCCACCCATGCTCCCTCTGGCCTACAGGCGGTCAAGGGGCTTTAAAAGGTTCATTAGGTTTTATTTTGTTCGTATTGCGGTCAGCCTGTGAAGTCTGATAGTCTTGTCACAGCTGTGCCTGGCCCGAGGTCCAAACGTTTTAAACGTCCATAAACACAGGAAAAGCCTGCAGATGACAGCTTGTCACAACCCAACACCTCACTGTCTGTGGCTTGCTAAAACAAACTCCTTAAATAAGTGTTTGGGAGTTGGTTGTCTCTGAGTGCTTCCCTGTGGGAGGGTGTATAATAAAAGAAAGACGGTGAGAACTAAGTGTACGTGGAACAGCCTTGCCTGCGGCTTCTGTTGTAACTCTGTCGGATAGGAGTGCTCACGTGAATATCTGTGTAAATGCACATGTCCGTGTCTGTAAGTCTCTCCTTGTTTCCATACACATCAACTCTGCTGTGTTACTATGTGAGGTATGGGGGCCAACTTGGTAGCACATTAGATCTGTGTAGAGCTAGTATGTAAAGAAAGACACCAATGGAAATGTGTGCAACACAATTCAGATCAAATGCATAATAATGGAGACCCATACACTCATGCTCTTTCGTCATGTGACAACACAATGAAAGACTAATCACCCATCCAGACTTGTCCTATCAATCCCACATACCGCCCAACCTGTTGAATTACAGCCACACATCTCTGGCCACCATGCTGTTTTCACTTATCTGATCTTGGCCTTCTGGTGTCAGGTTGAGTCCCGCTGGGCTGAAAGGACAGAGCAGACCAGCTAACAGTAGCCTTAACAGCCTGGGTGATAATGGTGTTTGCTGTGTTTCTGCTGGGGAAAGAGAGCTGGTCCATCTTAAAGGCTTATAGCTTTTTAAAGGCTCTCCATTCATCAGCTTACTGCTGTATGGAGGGAGAGAGGTGGGCACCCACCGCCCACCTGCCACACTCACCAAAGGACAAACTACAAAACAACGGGTCAAATCAAATCAAGCTTTATTTATAAAGGACATTTCAGACATGGAATGCAACGCAATGTGCTTTACAGGGGGAAAAAAACTAATAAAAAAACATTTAAAATAAAAGCTGAAATATTTACCACACAACAAACATAAGAGGATAAAAAAGAATGACACAAACTGAACAAATAAAAAGCATCCTAAGGAAAAGCAAAGCTAAAAAATATGTGTTTTAAGATCTCTTTTAAATATGCCCACAGTTCCAGCCCCCCTCAGGTTCTCTGGCAGGCTATTGCAGAGGCTGGGGACATAATAACTAAAGGCTGCCTCTCCATGTCTCTTGGTTCTAGGCTTTGGGATAGTTAAAAGGCCAGTGCAAGAGGACCTGAGGGACCTACTGGCTACATAACTTAAAAGCATGTCTGACATACATTGGGGTGCACAATCGTGGATTGATTTAAAAACCATTAGAAATTAAAATGTATTCTAAACTCATAGGCCGCCAGTGCAGAGGCCTTAAAACCAATGTCATATGTGTTGAATTATAAAGGAATATTGATTTTTAAAACATAGATCAGGCATTATGTTTTCATTATCTGTTTCAGAAACAATCTCAACCTGTATTCAGCATCTACAGTAACTATCGTTTTCTTACCACCACATCCCTGATCGCAACAGGGATGGTAGGGAATGAGTGTGGAGCTGAGTGCTTCTAGTAAAAACAGAGGAGAAATCCCTCTGTCTCTCCAAGCATCTTCCTCCTGGTGATTTATAAACATGACGCCTCAACAGTAGACGTGTGGAGATGCAACCAGCAGTGTTTCAGCGACGGATGAATGGGTAGAGCAGTAGTTGTTTTATTTACATCTATTGTACATAGTAAATGGTGTTTGGGTGTGTGTGTGTCTGTGTGTGCATGCATGCATGTATGGGTACATGTGTCTGTTGGTGCATGTGTGTGTGCTACATAATGACCAACCCTCCAGAAACATCCTCTGAGAATCATTATCCCTGATCCCATGGACGATGACAGGAGAAAGGGGCAGGAGATTGAAAGACAGACGTTTTATGATGTCCCACTTCATTCCCCACAGATGACTAACACCCCCACAATAATAACACCTCCACAAGGCAACAAATACAATTATTCCTCTATTGAACTACAGGATTATATATTTTTTCCAGGAAACCCATGTATTTGAGCATTGATGTGCCCTAGTGGAGGAGCATGCTATTCTTACTCATGACAACATGCAGTGTGCCAGGCTTAGGGAGAAGCTTCTCCATCACCAGCCACTTTCACCAGCATCCTGTGTACTTTTCTAGGCACTTTGACAACGCCAGATATTATTTAGGGGATGTTTTCACTGCAGTGACTTACTTGTGTTAATTTGCATTGTCCGATCTACTGAGAGGATCATTGGCTGTCACCTGCCCTCCATCAAGTTGCTTTCCCCATGCTGTGGCCCTCACCAACCAGCTATCAGGCTCATAGAGACTACGAGACTTTGCATTTGAGCTGATCACAGCACCTTGTCATCAATGACATGTAATGCTAATAACTGTACTATGCTGCATTTACACTATTCACTGTACACCTCTGAACAATACTGCACTGTATATATTCATATGGCAGTATCCCTCCCTCTGCATATAGAGATACAATGCATCCCCTCTGTGAATTGTATATCCTCACTGTAAATCAACTTAGGGATTCTTTGGGATTTTGGCAATGTGGTCCTTTAGCATGCTAGCAGATACCCATAGACTTACAGTGATTGTGCTAATGCTAATTAGCATTGGCTTGCGAAACTACCTCTAACTTCCTTCATACTGGACACAGAGGCATAAAAAAGGTATCCACGAGTTTATCTGACTCTGGGAAAGTATGCCGATGTATCCCTTTAATATTGTATATTCTGTATGTTGACTATGTTGACTTGTGTCTGTATTCTTTTTGTACATTGACTATTGCTGGCAGCACCTATTCACTAAGTCAAATTCTGGTTATGTGTAAATGTACTTGGGGAATAAAGTGATTGTGATTCTGACTTGATCCATGGGATACCATGGGAAACATAGTTGTACTGTATATCAAGCAGAACGCAGAATGAGTTACTATTTATGGTATGGCTTGAGGGCTCTCTGTGTGTCTCCAGCTCTCTTTCTCTCTGTCTCTCTCACTCACTCCCGCTCTCTATCCCTCTCGCTCTTCATTCATCTCACTCCATTTTACCCTCTTTGTCTTTATTTTCCCAGTAGAGCCAGGCAATTGTTCTGAGATCCTTATCACATTGATCTGAGTGGTGCGTGTGTGTGTGCGAGTACCCATCTCTGTGTGTGTTTGTGTGTGTGTTTGTGTGATTGCATGTCAGTGTGCTGGGCTCTTGCTCTGATATTAACTCATATTAAAGAGTCCCTAAGCTCAGGCTAGTAAGCAGCCTTCCAGCCCGCTTGCCACGCCCCACGAGGAGGGGGGAAAGGTAATATTATTAGTGGATATCTGGAAAGGTTAGGTCGTTATGGAGATGGATATAAATATAATTCAGGAAAGCTCTGTTATTAGTGTAAAAGCCATCCACAAAAGGGCAATCCTGTCTGTGCCCGCAGGCTAGGGAAACACTGTCTCAGAATCACCCAGTTCAGAGGACAGGAATTATGGGACAATATTTAAGAGGTTGACCAGGAAGTATTGACTCACTGGGCTGGAGACAATACATTATTTGTATAGAGGACATGTGCTGAACACTGGCAGTTGCATGGCAGCTACCTAACATGAATATAATGTAACCACGTGTCACAAGCTACATGCCTAATTATCTTTATCATGTCAGGTATTAACTTGACAGACTGAACAGGTCTTATTAAAAAAAAAGACTACATGAATTGTTCAACTCCCTGATTTTGGTGTCAAATAACCAGCATGTGTCACGGTCGTCCTCCTCTTCATCTGCTACCTAAGTATGATTCTCAATCAGAGACAACTAATGACACCTGCCTCTGATTGAGAACCATACTTGGCCGAAACATAGAAATACCCAAATCATAGAAAAACAAACAGACTGCCCACCCCAACTCACGCCCTGACCATACTAAATAATTACAACACAAAGGAAATAAAGGTCAGAACGTGACAGTATGTTATATAACTGAAGCTAGAACAGACATATATTGAATTTGGTCTGAGAGTCTAAGCTCATCTCACTTTGTCCATTGTCTTTGCTTGTAGCCTACTGTACTGTGCAGTGAGAGTATATACCTTAGGTGGTTATGATTGGGTCTTGTAGGCTCATATGACCTGAAACATACTCTCATTCTATCAGATGGCCATGGAGATTGCGCTATCGCATACGCCATTTAGGAACCATTGCCCCAAAGTTATCAAATTAAATACATTTGCTTTGTAATTATTTTACAGATCAGGGTGATAAAAGCAGACATTTCGAAAGGGGGACCATCTGCGGTTGACTCGACGAGGCTGTAAACACACACACACACTTAGAAAAAATAAATACTATGTTCTATGTTGTGGCTGCTTGACGTAGGAGAAGGGGTGGGGGGTTGAGAGAGTGGAAACTGCCGTCAACACAATTATCATCTAAGCTGCAACACTGTTTATGACCTTCAGTGTGACATTGCGGCTGCATATCAGTCTATTCCCTTCACGTTAGGAGCCATACAATATTGTAAAACCTGGATCCATCAAGCTATATAGGACAGGCTTTGTTATAAACCATTCTGAGTGGTACATTTATTGGAAACATAAAACACAGAATGACTTTTTATCTATTTACCGGCACTTCTGCCTGACTCCAATTACATTAGACATACTGCTGATTCAAGCAACACACATTATTATGCAAGTTAAAGAGCTGATGGTTAGATATGAGTGCTAGTGAATGATTCCCACTCCATACCCTACCTAATCAACTTAATACAGCCTAAACGTAAAGAGACTATTACTGAGAATGATGATGCATGCACAGTAACATTTTCAACTTAATATATGATTATTAAATGGAATGAGCATAGAATCTGACTATCATATCAATGTATTATCATACTGATAATATTGTAATATGTCAGTGGCAATTTAATGCATAGAATAACTAGCTTGTTGAAATAATTCTGTACTTTAATATCTTTGGGACATTTTTCCCATGATTTCCAAATTAACAAACAAATTGGTAAATGTAAAAAAAAAACACCTTTGCATCCCAATTAATTGGAACATTTGACATTAATCTCTATCACCTCACAGTTGGTGTCAACCACTGCACATATCTGTACATTTAGACTGTCAAGAAAGTGTTACCACTTTTGTCTTTTCAAGCCAGCTTTAGAAAATAATGTGTAAACCGAATGACTCCCTTCCATTCTGTAAGTCAAATCAAATCAAATGTTGTTTATCACATGCCCCATAAACAACAGGTGTAGTTAGACTAACAGGAAATGCTTACTTACAGGTCCTTTTACCACAATGCAGAGTTAAAGATAAAGATTTAAAAAATGTATTTATGACACTCTTTCACACT
>NC_056447.1:34845135-34851449 GCF_018296145.1 Oncorhynchus tshawytscha
ACCAGTGGTGTGTATTCATGGATGCCAAGGGATGCCAGGCATCGTAAGAAAATGTACCAATACATTTAAAAAAATCTTTCATCTCTGTGTTTTGATACATTTCCTTCAATTCGCAAGAGGCTGAATGTATCTCACAGAGAAAGCATTCAAGAAAGCGAAACAGCACCCTCTGTCTCTATGTAGGTTATCTATCTAAGGCTGTCTGGCCCAAATAATTATGACATTTTTTGCCACCCATAGCATTGAAAGCAAGGTAAGCCAGCGAGCATATGGCCTCCCTTCACAAAAAAATTATAACAAATTTAGCCAATCAGCATCGAGCTAAACTGAATGAGCTCAAATGATCCTGGTGCACCAAAAAAAAAAACTGTCAAGGGAAGACAGCTTGGATTTTGTGTCACTCCTATCAAATCCCATCGAGATCATACGTCATTGTTAGAAAAACTTGAATTGTTACATCTCGTTGTGTTGTCCTCAATTTGGCCAGCTAGCTAAAATTGATCGTTTCCTAAATTAGCCATGGATGGAGATAGGGAGTGGACTTGTGGTTCAACATAATTCTCCATACTGGCCAATGATTTTAACAGCGATTCTGATCCAACCATTAATTCATACGTTGTTGAGCCCCTGGCCTGAGAGGATGGAACTTCAAAGTGTAGCTATATGTAGAAGGCTAATGTGAACTAGCTAATGTTGCCCGTGAATTTAAGTTAGGCTAGCGAGCAAGCATTTTTGACAGGTAGCATAGGACAACAAAAAATAAAAGTGTGTACAGTATGACAGAGTGCTAGACTGTTTCGTCAACATGAAAGAAAGGAGGATGGCATTGGCCTTTCTCTACAAGTAGGGTGAGTCAAAATGTTGTTCTACTTGCATAAGCGCACACGTATACACACACGCACACAGAAATCAGAACCATGGACAGAACCATGGACAGCCATATCATATTTAGCTTACGTTGACTGGACTACATTGTTTTTGGTATCTTTTAGTTCTCACTGTATTAGACTCAGAAATGATTTGATGATGCTGAAATGGTGCTGGAATAGTGGAGGCAGCTCCTGTTTTCTTTGCGACTTGCGGTAAGTCTCTGTGGTTCTAAATCAATAGTTGTTTAGTCGTATGAAATGCCGGAAACATGAACTTGCTTGACCTTGATGTAGCTCATGTAATGGTCTGTTACTGTACATGCAATATGCTTTGTGGACTTCACTGGACAGAGGTTGCTATCCAGGTTTTGTGATAAAACAAAGGTGAGGTTGAATTTATTTTGCCACTGTGTCTTCTTATTGTTTTTATTTTATTTTATCTGTCTGCCTTTAGGCCTATATCTCATGGTCGCAAGACATATGAACTAACAGGTTCTAGAGCAAACAACGCAATTATCACAACACATAGGTCCCAAAATGGCTTTTATGACCAGGGGTTTGGCTTCCCAAGTGGTTTCCCCACGCACCACTACTGATCACAACACACTGTCTTTACCCCTTACTCAGGGTTCCATCGTGGTTTAATGTGTAGTGGTCTACGTGGGCCATACATACAGGCTCTAGAGACATCAAGCTGTCCTCTATTACACACAAGGCCACTTCCTCTCTGAGTGGAATGCTGTGGATGCTATTGGACTGTAATATATGGCTCCCATATATAAAAGCACAGTGCACAATAGGCCGCACATGAAACATGATAGACTTATTATGATATCAACAATAGAGGATGACATGTTATCCCTGTCACACATTCCAGCCATATAGCCTACACCATGAAAACGTTGGAATGATATGGGACAATTTGTATTCGTAATGTGTAAGCGTATACTAAGTCATAGGATTTTGGAATGTCTTCTGCTGCCTCTTATTTTTTACTGCAAATATGTTGACAGTGATGTCACAATATGCTAAATAATTCATGTGTCAGGGTAAGCGAAATCAGGTTGACAAAAAGCATGCTTATGTTGTGGTCATATAGCCCACTTCCAAAACAAGATAGAAATTTAACTTTGACTATGTCATCTTTCTTAGCTCTACATCAGGGCACCTCTGGGATTAAACCCAACACACATACATAAAAAGTCACAGTGAATCCCCAGACTGAATCACCTGACATTGGAAGGTTGACTTTTGTCCCCTCTGATGGCACAAATAATTGTCCCTTGGAACATATGTCTTTTTTATCACCTTGTTTTTCCTGCTTTGCTTCAGCAGGCACAGCACTAGACACCATCATCCCCCCAACCTCGCTACCCTCCGGTCACCTAACAAACTCTCCCCACACCTGGTGCTCCCCTCTTGCCAAGAACCTGCCCTTGACCAGTTAATTTATCACTCAGTATCCATCTTGTTATGTGTAGGAATCAGGCTCCCAGTGCCCAGACTTCTGTTGGTTCCAAAATCTCTGAGCTCCTCAACACAACAACAACCGACCTTTAGTGGCATCCACACTACACAGTACACACTACTACCACACTAAACCCTACACACCACACATTACACACTACACACTCGCTGGCCTCCCTGGCTGGTAACACCTGAACAGGAAATGAGTTACTCTAGGAATGTGTGGGTGCGTTTGTCACATTTGTCACATGCGCTGAATACAACAAGTGTAGTCTGTATATTCTCAATTCAGAGTGTAGAAGTAAGAAAAATTAACAAAATAAAAAAGTTAATAGAAACACAATAAAATAACAATAACGAGGCTATATACAAGGAGTACCGGTAATGAGTCAATGTTCAGGGGTACGAGGTAGTTGGTATTGAGGTAACATGTACATGCAGGTAGGGGTAGAAGTGACTAGGCAATCAGGATAGATAATAAACAGAGTAGCAGCAGCATATGTAAAGAGTCTGAAACAGTGTGAACATGTGTTTGTGTATGTATGTTTGGCGTCAATATGCATGTTTGTGTGTGTGTTTTGTGGGCATGAGCGTATTTAGTGTGTGAGTGTGTGTGTGTGTGTGTGTGTGTATGTTTTCGTATTTTTTAAAGTGTTTTTAAATTTTATTTCACCTTTATTTAAACAGGTAGGCTAGTTGAGAACAAGTTCTCATTTGCAACTGCGACCTGGCCAAGATAAAGCATAGCAGTGTGAACAGACAACACAGAGTTACACATGGAGTAAACAATTAACAAGTCAATAACACAGTAGAAAAAAGAGAGTCTATATACATTGTGTGCAAAAGGCATGAGGAGGTAGGCAAATAATTAAAATTTTTCAGATTAACTCGGGAGTGATAAATTATCAGATGGTCATGTACAGGTAGAGATATTGGTGTGCAAACGAGCAGAAAAGTAAATAAATATAAACAGTAGATAAGGCGGAGCTCTACCTAGCATGGACTTGTAGATGACCTGGAGCCAGTGGGTCTGGCGACGAATATGTAGCGGGGGCCAGCTGACTAGAGCATACAGGTCGCAGTGGTGGGTGGTATAAGGTGCTTTAGTAACAAAACGGATGGCACTGTTATAAACTGCATCCAGTTTGCTGAGTAGAGTATTGGAAGCTATTTTGTAGATGACATCGGCGAAGTCGAGGATCGGTAGGGTAGTCAGTTTTACTAGGGTAAGTTTGGCGGCGTGAGTGAAGGAGGCTTTGTTGCGGAATAGAAAGCCGACTCTAGATTTGATTTTAGATTGGAGATGTTTGATATGAGTCTGGAAGGAGAGTTTACAGTTTAACCAGACACCTAGGTACTTATAGATGTCCACATATTCTAGGTCGGAACCATCCAGGGTGGTGATGCTAGACGGGCGTGCGGGTGCAGGCAGCGGACGGTTGAAAAGCATGCATTTGGTTTTACTAGCGTTTAAGAGCAGTTGGAAGCCACGGAAGGAGTGTTGTATGGCATTGAAGCTCGTTTGGAGGTTAGATAGCACAGTGTCCAAGGATGGGCCGGAAGTATACAGAATGGTGTCGTCTGCGTAGAGGTGGATCAGGGAATCGCCCGCAGCAAGAGCAACATCATTGATATATACAGAGAAAAGAGTAGGCCCAAGAATTGAACCCTGTGGCACCCCCGTAGAGACTGCCAGAGGACCAGACAGCATGCCCTCCGATTTGACACACTGAACTCTGTCTGCAAAGTAGTTGGTGAACCAGGCAAGGCAGTCATCAGAAAAACTTAGGCTACTGAGTCTGCCGATAAGAATATGGTGATTGACAGAGTCGAAAGCCTTGGCAAGGTCGATGAAGATGGCTGCACAGTACTGCCTTTATCGATGGCGGTTATGATATCATTTAGTACCTTGAGCGTGGCTGAGGTGCACCCGTGACCGGCTCGGAAACAAGATTGCACAGCGGAGAAGGTACGGTGGGATTCGAGATGGTCAGTGACCTGTTTGTTGACTTGGCTTTCGAAGTCCTTAGATAGGCAGAGCAGGATGGATATAGGTCTGTAACAGTTTGGGTCCAGGGTGTCTCCCCCTTTGAAGAGGGCTTTCCAATCCTTGGGGATCTCAGATGATATGAAAGAGAGGTTGAACAGGCTGGTAATAGGGGTTGCGACAATGGCGGCAGGTAGTTTCAGAAATAGAGGGTCCAGATTGTCAAGCCCAGCTAATTTGTACGGGTCCAGGTTTTGCAGCTCTTTCAGAACATCTGCTATCTGGATTTGGGTAAAGGAGAACCTGGAGAGGCTTGGGCGAGTAGCTGCGGGGGGGACGGAGCTGTTGGCCGAGGTTTGAGTAGCCAGGAGGAAGGCATGGCCAGCCGTTGAGAAATGCTTGTTGAAGTTTTCGATAATCATGGATTTATCGGTGGTGACCGTGTTACCTAGCCTCAGTGCAGTGGGCAGCTGGGAGGAGGTGCTCTTGTTCTCCATGGACTTCACAGTGTCCCAGAGCTTTTTGGAGTTAGAGCTACAGGATGCAAATTTCTGCCTGAAGAAGCTGGCCTTTGCTTTCCTGACTGACTGCGTGTATTGGTTCCTGACTTCCCTGAACAGTTGCATATCGCGGGGACTATTCGATGCTATTGCAGTCCGCCACAGGATGTTTTTGTGCTGGTCGAGGGCAGCCAGGTCTGGAGTGAACCAAGGGCTATATCTGTGTCTGTGCTGGAGTGTTGTATACTATGTATAAGTGTGTGTGGGTAGAGTACAGTGACTGTGCATAGAGCAAATGCAAGAGGGTAGTGGCTTAGGGGTATAAGCTGTTCAGAGCCACCAACACCGCTTGCCATGCAGAGGCAGAGAGAACAGTCTGTGACTTGGGTGGCTGGAGTCTGTGACAATTTTGTGGGCCTTCGTCTGAGACCGCCTGTTATAGAGGTCCTGGATGACAGGGAGCTCAGCCCCAGTGATGTATTGGGCCGTACGCACAACCCCCTGTAGTGCCTTGCAGTCGGATGCCAAGCAGTTGCCATACCAAGCAGTGATGCAGCCAGTCAAGATGCTCTCAATGGTAAAGCTGTATAACTTTTTGAGAATCTAAGGGCCCAAGCCAAATCTTTTGAGCCTCCTGAGGGGGAAGAGGCTTTGTAGTGCCCTCTTCACGACTGTGTTGGTGTGTTTGGACCATTATAGGTCCTTAATGATGTGGACACAGAGGAACTTGAAGCTCTTGACTCCCTCCACTACATCCCTGTCGCTGTAGGCTGGGGCATGCCCGCCCCCGCTTTTCGTCTAGTCCACGATCAGCTCATTTGTCTTGCTGACGTTGAGGGAGAGGTTGTTGTCCTGGCACCACACTGCTAGGTCTCTGACCTCCTCGCTGTAGGCTGTTTCTCGCTGTAGGCTGGGAAAGGGCAGTGTCAAGTGCAATAGAGATTATGTCATCTTTGGATCTGTTTGGGCGGTATGCGAAATGGAGTGGGTCCAGGGTTTTGGGATGATGGTGTTGATGTGAGCCATGACCAGTCTGTTAGAGCGTAATCATAGCCTCAAATGCATTAGCATAACGCAACGGACATAAATACCCCTATAAACTTTTCCTATTCATGAAAATCGCAAATGAAATGAAATAAATATATTCAAACACAAGCTTAGCCTTTTGTTAACTTCTTGCGTCGAGCAATCCCGTATCCGGGAGCGTAATCATAGCCTCAAGCTCATTACCATAACGCAACGTTAACTATTCATGAAAATCGCAAATGAAATGAAATAAATATATTGGCTCACAAGCTTAGCCTTTGTTAACAACACTGTCATCTCAGATTTTCAAAATATGCTTTTCAACCATAGCTACACAAGCATTTGTGTAAGAGTATTGATAGCTAGCATAGCATTAAGCCTAGCATTATTCAGCAGGCAACATTTTCACAAAACAAGAAAAAGCATTAAAATAAAATAATTTACCTTTAAAGAACTTCGGATGTT
>NC_056447.1:37791549-37799049 GCF_018296145.1 Oncorhynchus tshawytscha
AACTGTTGTGTCTAATGAAGTCAGGGCCATTGTCAATCACCCCAATCTGAAAAGATCAAAGAGGTCAAAGAGGTGGGCATAGACCCCGTTAAAGAGGTGGGCATGGGCCCCGTCAAAGAGATGGGCATAGGCCCCATCAAAGAGGTCAAAGAGGTGGGCATAGACCCCGTTAAAGAGGTGGGCATGGGCCCCGTCAAGGAGGTGGACATCAGAGAGAGGGAGGCAGACGGCAGGGAACTGTTGTGTCTAATGAAGTCAGGGCCATTGTCAATCACCCCAATCTGAAAAGATCAAAGAGGTCAAAGAGGTGGGCATATACCCCGTTAAAGAGGTGGGCATGGGCCCCGTCAAAGAGATGGGCATAGGCCCCATCAAAGAGGTCAAAGAGGTGGGCATAGACCCCGTTAAAGAGGTGGGCATGGGGTCAAAGAGGTGGGTATGGGCCCTGTCAAAGAGGTCAAAAATGGGCATGGGTGGGCATAGGGGCCCCCATTGTCAATCACCCCAATCTGAAAAGAAAGAGGTCAAAGAGGTGGGCATAGACCCCGTTAAAGAGGTGGGCATGGGCCCTGTCAAAGAGGTGGGTATGGGCCCTGTCAAAGAGGTCAAAGAGATGGGCATGGGCCCCATCAAGAGAGGTGGACATCAGAGAGAGGGAGGCAGACGGTCAAAGAGGGAACTGTTGTGTCTAATGAAGTCAGGGCCATTGTCAATCACCCCAATCAGAAAAGATCAATGAGGTCAAAGAGGTGGGCATAGAGGTGGGCAAGGGCCCCGTCAAAGAGGTGGGCATGGGCAGGTGGGCATGGGTCCCGTCAAAGAGGTCGTCAAAAGAGATGGGCATAGGCCCTGTCAAAGAGGTCCAAGAGGTGGGCATGGGCCCATCATCAAAGAGAGATGGGCATAGGCCCCGTCAAAGAGGTCAAAGAGGTCAAAGAGGTGGGCATGGGCCCTGTCAAAGAGATGGGCATAGGCCCCAAAGAGGTCAAAGAGGTCAAAGAGGTGGGCATAGACCCTGTTAAAGAGGTGGGCATGGGCCCCGTCAAAGAGGTGGGGCATAGGCGTCCCCGTCAAAGAGGTCAAAGAGGTGGGCATAGACCCCGTTGAAGAGGTGGGCATGGGCCCCGTCAAAGAGGTCAAAGAGGTGGGTATGGGCCCTGTCAAAGAGGTCAAAGAGATGGGCATGGGCCCCATCAAAAGAGGTGGGCATGGGCCCCGTCAAAAAGAGGTGGGCATGGGCCCCAAAGAGGTCAAAGAGGTGGGCATAGGCCCCGTCAAAGAGGTCAAAGAGGTGGGTCAAAGAGGTGGGCATGGGCATGGGCCCTGTCAAAGAGATGGGCATAGGCCCCGTCAAAGAGGTCAAAGAGGTGGGTCAAAGAGGTCAAAGAGGTGGGCCCCATAGCCCCGTTAAAGAGGTGGGCATGGGCCCCGTCAAAGAGGTGGGCATGGGCCCCGTCAAAGAGGTCAAAGAGGTGGGCATAGACCCCGTCAAAGAGGTGGGCATGGGCCCCGTCAAAGAGGTGGGTATGGGCCCAGTCAAAGAGGTCAAAGAGATGGGCATGGGCCCCATCAAAGAGGTCAGTCAAAAGGTGGGCATGGTCAAAGAGGTCAAAGAGGTGGGCATGTGTCCAATCAAAGAGGTGGTGCATAGGATCAAAGAGGTCAAAGAGGTGGGCATAGACCCCGTTAAAGAGGTGGGCATGGGTCCCCAAAGAGGTCAAAGAGGTGGGCATAGGCCCCCATCAAAGAGGTCAAAGAGGTGGGCATAGACCCCGTTAAAGAGGTGGGCATGGGCCCCGTCAAAGAGGTGGGCAAGGGCCCTGTCAAAGAGGTCAAAGAGATGGGCATGGGCTATATCAAAGAGGTCAAAGATGTGGGCATGGGCCCCATCAAAGAGGTCAAAGAGTCAAGGCCCCATCAAAGAGGTCAAAGAGATGGGCATAGGCCCCATCAAAGAGGTCAAAGAGGTGGGCATAGACCCCGTTAAAGAGGTGGGCATGGGCCCCGTCAAAGAGGTGGGCATAGGCCCCCGTCAAAGAGGTCAAAGAGGTGGGCATAGACCCCATCAAAGAGATCAAAGAGGTGGGCATGGGCCGAGTCAAGGAGGTGGACATCAGAGAGAGGGAGGCAGACGGCAGGGAACTGTTGTGTCTAATGAAGTCAGGGCCATTGTCAATCACCCCAATCTGAAAAGATCAAAGAGGTCAAAGAGGTGGGCATAGACCCCGTTAAAGAGGTGGGCCCCGTCAAAGAGATGGGCATAGGCCCCATCAAAGAGGTCAAAGAGGTGGGCATAGACCCCGTTAAAGAGGTGGGCATGGGCCCCCCAAGGAGGTGGACATCAAAGAGATGGGCATAGGCCCCATCAAAGAGGTCAAAGAGGTGGGCATAGACCCCGTTAAAGAGGTGGGCATGGGCCCCGTCAAAGAGGTGGGCATAGGCCCCCGTCAAAGAGGTCAAAGAGGTGGGCATAGACCCCGTTAAAGAGGTGGGCATGGGCCCTGTCAAAGAGGTGGGTATGGGCCCTGTCAAAGAGGTCAAAGAGATGGGCATGGGCCCCATCAAGGAGGTGGACATCAGAGAGAGGGAGGCAGACGGCAGGGAACTGTTGTGTCTAATGAAGTCAGGGCCATTGTCAATCACCCCAATCTGAAAAGATCAATGAGGTCAAAGAGGTGGGCATAGACCCCGTTAAAGAGGTGGGCATGGTTCCCGTCAAAGAGATGGGCATAGGCCCTGTCAAAGAGGTCCAAGAGGTGGGCATGGGCCCCATCAAAGAGATGGGCATAGGCCCCGTCAAAGAGGTCAAAGAGGTCAAAGAGGTGGGCATGGGCCCTGTCAAAGAGATGGGCATAGGCCCCGTCAAAGAGGTCAAAGAGGTGGGCATAGACCCTGTTAAAGAGGTGGGCATGGGCCCCGTCAAAGAGGTGGGCATAGGCCCCGTCAAAGAGGTCAAAGAGGTGGGCATAGACCCCGTTGAAGAGGTGGGCATGGGCCCCGTCAAAGAGGTGGGTATGGGCCCTGTCAAAGAGGTCAAAGAGATGGGCATGGGCCCCATCAAAGAGGTCAAAGAGGTGGGCATGGGCCCCGTCAAAGAGGTGGGCATAGGCCCCGTCAAAGAGGTCAAAGAGGTCAAAGAGGTGGGCATGGGCCCTGTCAAAGAGATGGGCATAGGCCCCGTCAAAGAGGTCAAAGAGGTGGGCATAGACCCCGTTAAAGAGGTGGGCATGGGCCCCGTCAAAGAGGTGGGCATAGGCCCCGTCAAAGAGGTCAAAGAGGTGGGCATAGACCCCGTTAAAGAGGTGGGCATGGGCCCCGTCAAAGAGGTGGGTATGGGCCCTGCAAAGAGGTCAAAGAGATGGGCATGGGCCCCATCAAAGAGGTCAAAAAGGTGGGCATGGGCCCCGTCAAAGAGGTGGGCATGTGTCCCGTCAAAGAGGTGGGCATAGGCCCCGTCAAAGAGGTCAAAGAGGTGGGCATAGACCCCGTTAAAGAGGTGGGCATGGGCCCGTCAAAGAGGTGGGCATAGGCCCCCGTCAAAGAGGTCAAAGAGGTGGGCATAGACCCCGTTAAAGAGGTGGGCATGGGCCCCGTCAAAGAGGTGGGCAAGGGCCCTGTCAAAGAGGTCAAAGAGATGGGCATGGGCTATATCAAAGAGGTCAAAGATGTGGGCATGGGCCCCATCCAGGTCAAAAGGTGGGCATGGGCCCCATCAAAGAGGTGGGCATGGGCCCCATCAAAGAGGTCAACGAGGTGGGCATGGGCCCAGTCAGAGAGGTGGGCAAGGGCCCAGTAAAAGAGGTCAAAGAGGTGGGCATGGGCCAGTCAAAGAGATGGGCATGGGCCCCGTCAAAGAGGTCAAAGATGTGGGCATGGGCCCCCTCAAAGAGGTCAAAGAGGTGGGCATGGGCCCCCTCAAAGAGGTCAAAGAGGTGGGGATGGGCCCCGTCAAAGAGGTGGGCATGGGCCCCATCAAAGAGGTCAAAGAGGTGGGCATGGGCCCAGTCAAAGAGGTGGCATGGGCCACATCAAAGAGGTCAAAGAGGTGGGCACGGGCCCCGTCAAAGAGGTCAAAGAGGTGGGCATGGGCCCAGTCAAAGAGGTGGGCATGGGCCACATCAAAGAGGTCAAAGAGGTGGGCATGCGCCCCGTCAAAGAGGTGGACAAGGGCCCAGTCAAAGAGGTCAAAGAGGTGGGGATGGGCCCCGTCAAAGAGGTCAAAGAGGTGGGCGTGGGTCCAGTCAAGGAGGTGGACATCAGAGAGAGGGAGGCAGACGGCAGGGAACTGTTGTGTCTAATGAAGTCAGGGCCATCATCGTTGACCATGTGGTAAACAGAGGCCTTACCATTTCGCCAAGAAATCGGTAAGTCTGCAGGATATACTCGGGCCGAGTATGTTCAGGTACAGCACTATACTGTATACTGTATTACTGCTACTATTTGATGCACATGCTACTTCACAATATCATATTGGAACTATACTGTAAAAATAACTGACCAAAATATCTTTTTAGAGGATGATGGTGCTTGATGCTGCTGTGAACCATCACAAGTATATCTTTGTTCATGAAGCGGCTTCAACCTGGCCAAAAACTCAGTGAACGGGCAACCGTCCTAGTCTCTGGACAATGTCGGTTAAACATCTCTATGTGTGCAGCTATCTCTGAAGATGGTGTGGTAGGATGTAGGCCATTACTTGGATCCTTCAGTGCTGCACACATCATTGTGTCTCTCAATGAAATTGAGCAGGCCTGTCAAGGTGAAGGGGTCACCTATGTCATTGTGTGAGACAATGTCAGGTTCCACCATGCAGAGGTAGTACAGGTATGGTTTTTGTCCCATCCCTGATTTTTGACCCTATACCTGACCCCGTGCTCTCCTTTCCTCAACCCTATTGAGGATTTGTTTCAGCATGGAGGTGGAAGTGTGTACGATCTTAATCCCCCACCCTCCTTCTGGCCATGGATGGGGCATGCGACGACATTAATGCAGACCAATGTCAATCTTGGATTCACTATGCCAAAAGGTTTTTCCTGAGGAGCGTGAACAATGAGGACATTCACTGTGATGTGGATGAGAATTTATGGCCAAATGCTCAAGAAAGACTTGATGCAAATGTGTGCTAAACGTCATATTTTGTTTTCATTCTTTAAATTTGTTTAATTTAATTTCTTACATTTTATCTGAAAAATACAATGAAATATTGCATGAAAGATTGTAGAGGATGTCTTCATTGATCATACCTTTGATTATACATTGGATAGATACTGTATTATGGAAATAATAGATTTTCTGTCAATTTTGTTGGGTAATGCAAGTGTATTGTCTAATGTGAAAACTGTGTAATTTATTGTAATTTACAGTACTGTAGCCTATTACTACATTCAGCACTTCTAAGGGCGATTTGAAACACATATCTTGCATTCTTTGCTATTAGATTAACTGGTAGTTAAAACAACTAAATTGAAAAGATATCATTGTGTTTTGGTGATTAAACCAATGTACTCATTACCTTTCAAAATAAACATATATTTTGAATTAATAGTTGTGTGGTAAGAGATGTTTTACAATCTAAATGAATGCACAATGTCAGGTTTTGAATGAAGTGTGACCAGTTTGGAGTTTTGTACTGAGTTGTAAAAATGTACCACATACTTTTTAAAATAGTACCAAAGCGGTAAAAAACTGAATTATTATTTGAAATCAGTTCAAAAACTTTATCTGTGCTTGATTAAGATTGCCTGGTTTCATGGACCAGCAGAATAGTCCATAAACTGCAAACCCTGCTGATCTGGCATTTCATGCTCAAATGTAAAAATAATTCTAACAGTACTTGAACCCAGGTCTGGTTTGTACCCATCCTAACGATTTCACAGCATTTCTTTACATACTTAATGAACAGTAATCTAAGAAAAATGCAATTATCCAGGAAACCGATATTTATCCTCTGGCTCAAGGGATCAATCAGCAGAACTATTACCTAGATAGTGCTACCTACTCGAAACTGACAGCATGCTGCAATTTAATGAATTATTAATGATCAGTGTTGGATGAGGGAATTTATTCACTTTCAAACTTAGGCTACCTGGGTGGATTGGGAAGAGTCAGGGTATAAAACATAGGCAGTTGGCTGGGGATAAAGGGAGCATATGTAGTGTTTTTGTGTGTGTGTGTGTGTGTGTGTGTGTGTGTGTGTGTGTGTGTGTGTGTGTGTGTGTGTGTGTGTGTGTGTGTGTGTGTGTGTGTGTGTGTGTGTGTGTGTGTGTGTGTGTGTGTGTGTGTGTGTGTGCGTGCGCGCGCGCACGTGTGTGTGTGTGTGTACACATCTCTGCTCATGGCTCAGTAGGAATCTGCACAACAGAGAAAAAGCTTAACTGGAGAGCAAATCCTCTCTCCCCATGTAGCCCCCACCATCTCAGCCAGCCAGGTTCCACATCAGTGAATCAATATCAGGAGCAAGGACATCATGCGGCAGCCATCAGTGACACAGTGTGTTGACAAATCATGGCAGTTTGGTCTAAACGGAGACGTCCACCTCCTTGGCATGTCACAAAATTGGGCTCTTGCTACACCTGACATCTGTAATTGAATGATTTATGAGCTAAGTAATTTCCAGTAAGAATGAATTCATTGTCTATCATGCATGATATAACAGTGACCTTAACCCTTGTCAAGACGTTCGGGTATCTTGGCGTAGAGACTAAGATGTTAGACTGTCATCTGAATGGGACATTCAGCTGTACTATTTTATCCAATTTGATATCTTCTCTTTGAGTGGTAGAAGTAGGTAAATGGAGGTTCCTGACATGAACTGTCAGTTCATCAAAGAGACTGAGTGAGAGAGAAGCAGTGGAATAAGACAGCTCGTGTCAGTCTTGCTGATTGATGTCTGTCTAAACTGCAATCCAAACAGCAGGGCAGACTCAGACTTTCTATCTGAGATACAGCAACTTCCCACTCCTCCACCTGGCCATCTCTTTAAAGCACCATCCCAAACAGTGTGAGGCTCTGGCTCTGGCCCAACCCATCGGCTTCTGGACCAATCAGACGGCCACTAATGTGTTTGCGTTCGGTGAAGAATTAAGGAGCTACTCAGATCCAGACTCATTGCGGAGAAGAGATTAACGTTTGTGGGCGTGGCGTAGCGTTTGGCCGGAGCAAGGGGTCTGGGTAGCCAGGCAAGCGCTACACAGCTGATTCAAATTATCAACCCATCATCAAGCTTTGATTATTTAAATCTGTTGTGTAGTGCTAGGGTAACAACCAAAATGCACCTGTTGGGGTTCTCCGGACCAAGTTTGGGAAACACTGTGTCTAACTGTCTAAAAAGTCCAATAAGACAGTGTATGGCTGTAAGATTCAGCCTTCTGGTCATGCAGACACTCCATGCTTGGGTGGTAGGTACAGTATTCATCAACTACAGTAGGTTTAGTGAAGTTAAACAATGATCATATCACTATCTGTATACCTAATTATGCAGTAGTTTCCCTCAGTATTGAT